>NW_027100727.1:337500-440000 GCF_040412425.1 Macrobrachium rosenbergii
ACCAGCCTCCTTTTCTCCGGGTCTTCGTCGACTCTCCTCTTGAGTTCGTTTTCCTTAGCTTTCAGCACCTGTTGCATGGAGTGTAGCTGGCGGTTCTTCCGCTGGAGTTCACACTTCCTGGACTCTCCTTCCTTCTGCAGCTTCTCGTTTTCTTGCTGGAGTCCCTGGACTCTCTCTTCCAGCTCTGCCTTCTCTCTCTGGCACTGGAGTAACTCGTCTGCCTGCTCGCCATGGTTTCTCTGCTTTTCCAATCACTAAGTTCATCTCCTCGAGTTTATCATTTTAATTCGTCAGCTTCCTCGTTCGCGATAATGGAGTTCGCCTTGCCCAGCTGCTGCCTGAGTTTCTCCACATTGATTATCCATTTAAATCCTCCTTCCACATCTAAGGTAATACGATTCCTGATTGCATGTTCTCTGCACAGGCATCAGTTGCTCTTGTAGTTCGTTCCTAACTCTGGCAACACTAATCATGTCCCACAGTGGAGTTTTCTTCATCTTTTCTGTGAGCTCCTCGTACAGTGCCTGAGTCGCGGGCATGTCCTCGTAGTTTAGAGGGCGGTCCGATCTTTTTCACCTTTTGTTTCTGGGCGGTGAATTTCAACACCGAACTCCACAAACTCCTTTCCTTTAGCTTCCAACATGCCCAGGTCTTAATCTGCGGAGCCCTTGGGTGCTCTTCCCTCTCTTGCCTCCCTCCTTTGAACGCCGTTCGGCTTCCTTCGTCCTGTCGTCTGCTTTGGCGGGATTCTTCCATTATTATGGTCTGATGGCTTCTCTTCCACTTTCTTCAGAAGATTCTGGAGTAGTTGTTCCATCTTCTCGTTCCTCTCGTGTTCTTTGCGGATCTCCTTCTGCAGGTCTTCTTGTCCCTCTCTCAGTCGTCTTATTTCCTGCAGAACTTCGCCGTATTCTGTTCTGCCTTCGTTCCTTTCCTTCCGAGAAATGTTTCCAAGCTGGACTCCAGAGTTATAACAAGCAGTAGTAATCAATGATCCAACCAGGCGGATCAGAGCCATAAAAATTCAATACAAATAAACCAGGTAACACTGAAGTCATTGTGAGCAGACTCTGACTTTTAACTTTCACTTTAGGAGCTTCACAGCAACTCTCGGTATTATACTTGACTGAAGCCGTGAAGAATTAGGATCCTGGCTCCGAAGAGAGAGAGAGAGAGAGAGAGAGAGAGAGAGATTGGAGCCGTTACAGAGATTCCGACACTCGAATAACTGCAGGTAAATGGTATAGTTATTCGATAAATGGTTTTTTCATCCGTTAAATCTGTCCAGGTTCACGGGTGTCAATTTCGTCCCCAAAGAATTTTTGTTTATTTCCTGAACTCATATTCATCATTTATTTATCAGCGTTAATCGACCGTTTTTCTCACACTCGATAACCAACTGTATCTACTTCTGGGGTTTCTGTTTCACATACATACATACATACATACATAACTGCTAATGCTCCCGGTATATTTAGTTAAAAGGGCATGTGTGCTAGGCTAGCCCATGTAAGTATTGCACAGAGAGAGAGAGAGAGATAGTTAGAGATAATAGGATGAAGCATTTCCAGACCATTTTATATATATATATATATATATATATATATATATATATATATATATATATATATATATATAATATTTATATATATATATATATATATATATATATATATATATATATATATATATATATATATACTCTTTCTTTCTCTCATAAATATTATTGTGTATGAAATATTATAGCTGCATGAACATTTCCAGCCTGTCCACTCTTCTGTCCATTCCCTGCTCTTTTCTCAGTATTGCTGCCCAACCTCTCTAACTGTTACCTCGTAGTGGAACTGCAGATCCTTCTCCCAATTCACCTCAAGGTCTTATCATCCAACTCATTGTTTTGTTGCCCAACCATATGAATGGTTCACTCTCTGATGTGTATGTAATAATAGCCATGTATGCATCAATGTGTATGTAATAATAATAATAATAATAATAAAACAGAAAAAGCAGCTTTATTGCCAGATGAATAGGGGCGAGAATAGCTTGAAGCTGTTAGTGCATCCTCATGTCCCATAGTTTCTCTCTCTCTCTCTCTCTCTCTCTCTCTCTCTCTCTCTCTCTCTCTCTCTCTGTAAAGTGATTTCAATTGCATTCTTACAAAATGTCCTCCCAGTGGCAATATTAGGCATGAAAATTCTCAAAAAGTTCATTATAAATCTTTTGTACAACAATAATAATAATAATAATAATAATAATAATAATAATAATAATAATATGTGACAATAATAGCCAATAATAATAATAATATAGCACGGTTGCGACTGCAGACACTAGACTATGCGCCACGTTTACTATAACCAAAGCATAATATTATGTATAAGTTCAAAGAAATTGTGTATTATTGTGTATGCAAATGCTCTGCCAAAATGACCGTAACTTAATTGCAGCATACGCTTACTTTATGTGCTTCGTTTTATAATCGTCTTTATAAGCGTGAAGTACTGAGCAGTAATAAATATGAGTATTTGTTTTAGCAAAACAAATATATGAACAGGGAGTTGACTATAAAATTTTATATTTGAAAATTCTTCTGGCTTTTTTTAATTACGATCAATAAAATCTTCTCACTTTTTTGTGAGCATGTATATTAAAAATAAATATAAATATACTTTTAAATGAGTTTTCAAATGGTTCAGTGCATATATAACTATTTTAATTCAAACTCGAAATGTTATCAGAGCATCATTCATGTTTGTGGTTTTCTGTTAACTCCACTTTCTATGGTTCCAGTGTTCCACACGTTCAGTCAACCGGTAACAGGAAAAATTCCACGAAACTCATTCATAAAAATTCGTATACCATTAAATAAGTATGAAATAATTTTAAAACGTCCAGAAATAAGCAAAAAACCGCCCGAAATAGCGTGTCCATCCAAAGCTGGGACTGCATTACTGAAAGGAGAGGGGGGAGCTAACCTTTTAAGTAGAATTCCCTATAACTGTGAACAAAAAGGCAACCTACGCATGAAAGAAAAGGCTTCAACAACGTTGCATGCTCATTTTGGTCAACCTGCGTACACTCACCTTCTGACTGACTGACAGCCGGTTCCTGACAGAGAAGAAAAATTTATGGTTAATGGAATCATCAATTGAAATATCTAAACCTCTATATCCTTCGTTCTTAGAAACCAGTCTCATCATGCGACATTGAAATTATCATGGTCGAGGTGGAGTTAATGCCGAGCTAAGTAAAATTTCCCGCTCTCGACGGGTAAATATAGTACACCAGACTACGGCGTTATCGACAGCTCAGTGGTTAGCGTCGACTGGATTCGCTGGATGCGCGTCACCGTGTCGTGGGATCCGAGACTCGGCGGTGCCGTCCATTTATCACTTATAAATTCCCCTTCGGTGATAATTCCCATCAGGGATATTCCGAGGTAAGCGTGGATTGATATTAAGCGATATTTGTAGCTTCATGATCGTATATAAATCACGGTGATATAAAATGTCATAAAAGAGCTTGCGTGTTCCAAGCGTGCCAATGAGCTATCATGGTCGAGGTAGGTTAATGCGAGGCCAAAGTAAATTTCCCCATGCTCGACGGGTAAATATAGTACACACCAGACTCGGCGTTAACTATACCTCTTGATAGCGCTCAGTAGTTCGCGTCGACTGGATTAGCTGGATGCGCGTCTGTGTCGTGGGATCGAGACTCAGCAGTGCCGTCCATTTTATCCTTATAAATTCCCGCTCAGGTGATAATTCCCCATCAGGATATTCCGGTAGCGATGGATGATAGCGATATTTGTAGCTTCATGATCGTATAAATCACGGTGTGATAAAAAAATGTCATAAAAAGAACTCTGCGTGTTCCAAGCGTACCAATGAGCTGTCATGGTGAGGTGGTTAATGCCGAGGCTAAGTAAAATTTCGCTCTCGGCGGGTAAATACTGAAGTACGCAGACTCGGCGTTAACATACCTCTCTTGATAGCTCAGTGGTTAGCGTCGACTGGATTCGCTGGATGCGCATCTGTGTGTCGTGGGATCGAGACTCGGCAGTGCCGTCCAATTTATCACTTATAAATTCCCCTTCGGTGATAATTCCCCATCGGGGATATTCCCGAGGTAGCGTGGATTTGATATTAAGCGATATTTGTAGCTTCATGATTGTATATAAATCACGGTGTGATAAAATTTCATAAAAGAGCTGCGTGTTCCAAAACGTACCAATGAGCTATCATGGTCGAGGTGGAGTTAATGCGAGGCTAGTAAAAATTTCCCCGCTCTCGACGGGGTAAATATAGTACACCAGATAAGCGTTAACTTATACCTCTCTTGATAGCTCAGTGGTTAACGTCATTTGGATTAGCTGGATCGCGGCAAATCCTGTAATGTCGGTAGGATCGAGACTCGGCAGTGCCGTCCATTTTATGCTTATAAATTCCCCTTCGGTGATAATTCCCATCAGGATGTTCGAGTAGCGTGGTTGATATTGGCGTATTTGTAACTTCGCGGTCGTATGCCCGTCACGGTGTGATAAAAAAAATGTCATAAAAAGAGCTGCGTGTTCCAAACGTACCAATGAGCTATCATGGTCGAGGTGGGTTAATGCCGAGGCTAAGTAAAATTTCCCGCTCTCGACGGGTAAATGTACACCAGACTACGGCGTTAACGCCTCTCTTGATAGCTCAGTGGTTAGCGTCGACTGGATTAGCTGGATCTTGGCGATCTGTGTGTGATGGGATCAGACTCGGCAGTGCCCGTCCATTTATCACTTATAAATTCCCCTTGATTTGATAATTCCCCATCAGGGATATTCGAGGTAAGCGTGGATTTGATATTAAGCGATATTTGTAGCTTCATGATCATATATATATATATATATATATATATATATATATATATATATATATATATATATATATATATCTTTCTTTCTATATATATATATATATATATATATATATACATATATATATTAATATATATATTTCAGAAAATATAAGCTGCTACAATTTAAAGGACACATATATGCATTTCATAGCTTCAATGCTTTAGATGTGATGGAAGAATTTTATGATGGATGGTGCTGACCAGAGCCGTCAAGTCGTAGAATCTTTGTATTCTTAAATAGTTTGATTTCCTCAGCTATCTGCATTCAGGAACCTCAGCAATATTGGCGGTGGGTGATCTCCAGATGTTATGTATATTCGTGAAGTACGTGCGTTAATTTGATCTAGATTATGCCAAATCTGCCTAAAAGTGAGTTTGATCGTGCATTAACGTGATAGAACTGCAGTTGTCTAGACAGTAACTGGAGAGGATCCAGGCTTTTGAGACGGCAGATAAGGTAGAGTCTCAAATCTCTGTTTTATGGGAAGTGAAATTGTGATTTTTATGATTTTCTGATCATTATGAACTTTTGAACTGGTGATTTAATATGAATATTCATACCTCTTTTATATTATTATTTTGTTGTATTCGTTTGCCATATCTTAGCTCGCATTTACACTTTCATTATTATTGTGTTTGCATTTTATATATTTTGGGAGTTTTCTATCATGTTTAATTCTTTCGACAGATGTCTGTGGACAGTGTGGACCAGTTCAGATAACATGTGGTAGACTGTTTTTTTACATGACTTTAGTTATTGATTTGGGGGTATGTGTGAGTTGGATATTTCAGGCTATTAGCCATAATGGACTTCTTTAATCAGAAGTGTTTTGCAGTTCAGGACGTTATCTAACAAATATTTCATTATTATGCATTTTAATGCTGCTGTTTATTCATTTTCTTGTTGGGTTATTTGAATAATAAACCTATTTTTGTAAGAAACATGCGTTTCTTTAAATAGTCCATTTAATTGCTTTGGTGAGAATGGTGAGATTCGGGTGGGTGAACTGGAAAACGATAGAGGCGATACACGGTGAGAGAGAGAGAGAGGGAGAGAGAGGGAGGAGAAAAAAAGGATCTGAAGTGTTATCGTGAGCGAACCTTTATACGCCTTTTCCTGAAGAAAGATCGTAGAGCACGTTACATGCACTTTCAAAGAAGTGTTAATTCTGTCCTTGATTACATATATATATAAATATATATATATATATGTTATGCGGTGCACTTTGTTGCATTCGTTGCACCACATGAATGACTCCGTTTTCTGTCTGTTGACTTTCACTTGATAGTAACGCAGGGACCAGTAAGTTAGGTTGAAATTGTCTATTAATACTTTCTACTTTCAGGAGGTAGGAATTCGCCGGGCACAGTTTTCATAAGTTTAATGTAACACTAAACTATTTCACGGCCAGCCACACTCGACTTAGAAATTTCTTGATGTTAAAGAGAGTTGAGTGACACAAATCTTATTCTAAAGGGAATTCAAAAAGTAACTCTGGCTAAAATTGATCAGAATGAACTCTGGACCTATGTTGAATAAGCTCTCACCTCCTTGAGGACGTCTACTTTACTCTTAATGGTTTCAATCTCTCCCACTTTTTGGCAAGGACAAATCAGGTCAGTTTGCTGACCTTTTAGTTCCCTCTAGCGCCTCCTTCCTTTCCCACATCTTGGAGGTTTGTTTGGTTACACTTCAATTTACTTGGTCTGTAATCATCATTTTTAAAATTATAAACATCATCTCTCGCTCTCTCTTTCTCTCTCTCTCTTTCCTGTAATCCCGATCAGTGAATCTCATACTTATTCACTGCGTAACATCATCAGTCACCTACCTGCATTGACTACAATGCAAGTAGATAATAACTCAACTTGACTATAGTCAATTACTTCAATTTCAATAATTTCTAATAGTCAATTACTTCAATTTCAATAATTTCTATTAACAAGTAATAAATGCAAACAAGACTTAAGTATGAATTTATATATCAAATACTCAAACTAAATTCAGAAAATTATGGCAAAGTAAATATATCAAATGCCTATTACTCTCTGGTTACAAAAAAATCATAAATTGTATAATAAAAAAAAATCAATCATCAAATGCTCAAGTGCAAGTCAATGGTAAACATACTCTCTAGGAAGGATTCTGTCCATCATGTCGCCTTGATTATGGTAAGCTTATTCAGTATCAATTTTTCTGACCAATTATAAAAGAAATGAAAGCAGAAACAGTACCAAAGACAGCATTTATGAATGACATGATGGAAAATCTCAGTCTTATATGTATGAAAGAAAGTATAGACCTCTTCTGGCTTTGTGAATGTCTCCAATTCCAGTTCTGAAAGTTGAAATTCGTTATCAACTAGACCAGTGTACACTTTACTGAAATTTAGAAAGCACTGGCCGTCGTGAAAACTATTTGGTTTGTAATACAAATTATGTAGAATGACCAATTCACAAGCAGATGAAAACTACTTCTGTTTTGTTTGACTTACAGTCAATCTTAGCATTCAATCTGTTGGCTGAGAACACAAAAATTTCATCATCAATGATTTGAGCCTTGAAAGTTTCTGTAAACGGTATATATTTACAATGGTTCTTACCATTCTTGTTGTTTACAAGATCATCTAGGCAATGAAGAGCATTCAAGGGTTCATGAAAATTCACAATGTTACAAACATTATACCATCATTAAAGCATGACACATTCCTAGACTCATGTTCAGGAATTTCAGTCACTAGGAAGAATCATGCTGCAAGGCAGAAGTGTCGAACTGTTCCTTCTAGTACAATGGACTTAATATACCACACCACTGGGAATGGATAGACTGACATCAATGAGTTGACGTCTGGATTTATTGAAAGGGATCACCGTATGGTTGATTGGCTACCACTTTCACTGTGATCAGGCCATTAATAGTCCACTATATTTTCTACTAGTGGCTTCAAGTGATTGTTCTAACTTACATTTCTGAATAATGCTTAAATTTCACTAGGGGTTATCAGAAAAAGGCGACAGCGAGTTTACCTGCCATCGCCAGTTGCATTAGGTAATTCCTTGTATTCAGAAGGAAATTACTTGTTTCTATGACGTTGCTCCATCATTTCTGTTTGATGGATTCTAGCAATTTCTGATGAAACATTATGGAGTGCACTGTTCACAAATTCTTTCAACACTGTGATCATTTTCTGTTTTGATTGACATTTCCTATTACTTTATTATAGACAGTGCCCTGCTCAAGCCCAATTTTCCGTTGTACCACTCTTTCCTTCTTTGTACCATCTGCCGCCACTCCCGAAAGTTATATGGCAGCGCCTATAAAGGGTATGAGTGATCGGCTTTACTACTTTCATGGCATAACACTATCGATGTCCTCTGCAACCCAGAGCATACCGTACAAATTTCTATCTTGGACACTTTACTTAATCCTGCCTGTATCTGATTGCTCAAGCTGGATAACTGCTCTCTCTGATCGATAATGGAGTCCGTCTGGATCTTAACAATAGCTAGGTCCTGTATCATCTTAACCTTGCCATGCTCCTTGATGGCTCCTTCCTTAAGTTGTACGAGTGAGTTCACAATTTGACTCACTGCCAACCACCATACAATCCATTGCTGAAATAATGTTATTAAACATTAAAAATCTTATCATCTGTTTTGTTTACCATTGCACTTGCATTACCTTCTTCTCAAATTATAACTTGAGATATTGAAGTTATTTGTATATCTTATCTTTATTAGACAAATCTTTTAACTGGGTAGACGACCAGGTTCTGAATGAACTACTTTAATATGGTTCCAATGTACAATGGATTCTTTCAGGTAATTTCATGCATTAGCAGATTTATTCAGCTTCAAAACTTCTAAAACTCTATGGACCTCGAAATTTGGTGATACTTTAATATTAGGTCCTTCAAGAACATGATTGAGTACATAAACTTGTTGTCCTACCTTTAACGGGTATGATGAATCTGTTGTGTAATACTTACTAGATTTTTATGTAACTCCTTTAATCTAGCCCTGGTGACTTCGCGGTCTCAAATGCACGTACGTCTTGTCTTCCAAGCAATATAGTCATCGTAGTTAATACGTCGTCTGGGTGGTGCGGCATCATCCAAAAGTGAATTTGGCATTCTCTTTTGGTAGCTATACAATAGAAATGAGAGTTTCTCTATTGATTCATTTACTGTGTTGTTTAGAGTAAATTGTATGTCTTCGAGAGTCAAGTCCCAGTCTTCAGTGCTGGAGTTTCCAATATTTTCAGAACATCCTTTATCTTTTGATTTGTTCTTTCTACTGCTCCATTTGAGCTTGGCTTAGCATATGCTGTTATTTGACATTTCTGTATTTCATAAAAGTCACACAATTTTTGTTAGAATGTCACTAGTAAGTTCAGCAGCATTGTCTGAGAGCAAAACTTGAGGACATGAATGTCTGGTTATAATTCTAGACTTAAAGGCTTCTGCCACGTTGGTCCTTCTCTGTTTCTAGTTGGAACAATTTCTCGTATCTGGTCAAATAGTCAATGAAAACTAAAATCTGTTTATTTCCTCTGATGAATTGTTTGGGAATGGACCTAAGAAATCATTGTGACTACTTGAAAAGGATTTAATTCTGAAGGATACATTTCCAGAGGAGCCTTGGCGTTGACTTGTTCCCCTTATACTTATATTACATAGGGTACAATTCTGAACAAATCAGTAGCATCTTCACTACATCGAGGCCAAAAATGATTTCTGTTGATTGTTCTCCATGTTTTTCTTAATTCCAGGATGTCACAATGCTTGTATGAATGGGTTAGTTCTAAAACGTCTTGTATTAATTAATATTGGAATGTACAAACGTGAACAAACATTTGGTTCGTCTGAAGTCTTGTACAATAACCCATCTATCAATTGAAATAAGATTTTCTCACCTTGCAAGAGGTTGCAATTACTTCCTTATTCTAGAATCCTTTTGTTGTTCTGACGAACTTTAATCTAAATCTAAGTCTGGTTGACAAAAATTCGTCAGGAATATCAAAGGATTCTAGAATAAGGAAGTAATTGGTAACCTCTTGCAAGGTGAAAAAATTGAAGTTTCAATTGATAGATGGGTTGTTAACAAGACCAGACCCAGACAAATGCTTGTTCACGTTTGCATTCTAATACACTAATACAAGACGTTTTAGAACTAACCCATTCATACAAGTTATCAGGACATCCTGGAATTAAGAAAACATGTAGAACAATCACTAGAAACTATTTTTGGCCTCGATGTAGTGAAGATGCTACTCGATTTGTTCAGAATTGTACCTATGTAATATACATAAGAGATGTCAACGTCAAGGCTCCACTCTGGAAATGCCCAATCCTTCAGAATTAAATCCTTTTCAAGTAGTCACAATGGATTTCTTAGGTCCATTCCCAAACACCATCAGAGGAAATAAAACGTTTTAGTTTTCATTGACTATTTGACCAGATACGTAGAAATTGTTCCAACTAGAAACAGAAAATCAGCGGTGGCAGAAGCATGCTAGTCTAAATTATATGAACATTCATGTCCTCCAGTTTTGCTCTCCAGACAATGCTGCTGAATTTACTAGTAGCATTCTAACAAAATTGTGTGACTTTTATGAAATACAGAAATGTCAAATAACAGCATAAGCCAGCTCAAATGGAGACAGTAGAAAGAACAATCGCAAGATAAGGATGTTCTGAAAATATTGGTAAACCCTAGCACTGAAGACTGGACTTGACTCTCGAAGGTATACAATTTACTCTAAACAACACAGTAAATGAATCATCAGGAGAAACTCCTCATTTCCTATTGTACATAACTACAAAGTACCAAATTCACTTTTGGATGATGCCACACCACCCAGACGTCGTACAACTACGATGACTATATTGCTTGGAAGACAGGACGTGCGTGCGGGGCCGTTAAGTCACCGGGGCTAGATTAGGGGTTACCTCAAAAATGCAGTAAATGATACAATACCATGCCCTAAAATGAGACAATGAGACTGTGCTCAATCATGTTCATGAAGGACCTAATGTGTCACCAAAACTAGAGTCAAGCCGTGAATAAATTCGGATTGATGCATGAAGTACCTTGAAAAATCCGTGTACATTGGAACCATATTAAATGGTTAAATTCAGGAACAGCAGTCGTCTACAGTTAAAGATTTGTCTAAAAAAGATGAATGAATAATAAATAGAATGTTCAATGACGAATTTACTAATTTGAGGAAAGAAGGCAATAACGAAGATACAATAATAAACAAATGTAGATGATAAGATTTGCACTAATAACATATTTCAGCAAATGGTATGTAGTGATTGACGTGAAGTCAAGTGTGGTCGTACTGGAAAGCCATCTCAGGAAACGCAGTGGAAATGATACGAGACGTGATAGTCAGGCGAACGTATCGTCAGAGAAGAGCGGATTGAATTGTGTCGAATACTGTACAGAGACAAAGATGTTGGGCTTCAAAAGTGTCGCGGTATCTTCAGAAGTACGAAGGGTATCGATCGATGTTATGCGAGAAAAAATAATCAAAGCGTCACTTTCATACCATAAGCGTCTTTGTGCTGAGTGGCGCAATGTTGAAGCTAGCGGCACAACGAAATGAGCTTCTAACCTAAAGTAACCAAATGTCCGATCCAAAGTAAATGATCACAGTGTTAGCGAAATTGTGAACGTGCGCTGTAATGTTTCGTCGCGTGCTAGAGCTCATCGGAAGCGAAGGCTGATGAACGACTGCTCATGAAAATACGAGGTGCTCAATGCGATGATAACGATGTGCTGTCGCCTACGATAACTAATTAGCCATTATTCAGAAAATGTGTGGTGTCGCTGACCGCTAGTAGAAAATATGGTGGACTGTGTAACACGATGCAGTGTTGTCCAAATGTACTGTGTCCCCTTTCAGCTGTCCGAACGTCAACTTTCATTGATGTCGATCTATCCACGTCCCGGTGGTAGTAGATAATAGCGTCGTTATTTAGAGAACAGTTCTGACACTTTTACTGCTGCAGCATGTTTATACAGTGACCGAGAATTGTGAAGAGGAATGTGTCATGTAATGATGGTCTGTGAACGCGAATGCTGCGTGCCTAGATGATGTAAACAACTGGAAATGGTAACAATAATATATGCCGTTTACAAGCTTTCAGGCTCAAATAAATTGATGATGAAATTTTATCGGCAGTGTGCTAAGATGACTGTAGGTAAACAAAACAGAAGTGACCGCAACTGTAATTGATAAATTCTACATGAGACTATATTACAAACCAGACTCACGACATGCAGACTCGGTAAGTGCCGTCAGTTTGCGGTTATTAACAATTTCAACTTTCCAGGTGAAGACATTCACAGAAAGAATTTCTCTTCTTTTC
The DNA here is from genome assembly GCF_040412425.1 of Macrobrachium rosenbergii. Taxonomy (NCBI): domain Eukaryota; kingdom Metazoa; phylum Arthropoda; class Malacostraca; order Decapoda; family Palaemonidae; genus Macrobrachium; species Macrobrachium rosenbergii. The sequence goes on from NW_027100727.1 coordinate 349,776, forward strand.
ATATATGAACAAGTTTCTCCTATCATGTCATTCTTTTGTTACTGTTCTTTCATTTCTTTATAATTGTCGAAAATGCTGAAATAAACACCATATGATAAACTGAAGTGATAGCGACCTGCCGACTACGCAAGCATTGTGTTGTTTGTTTTTGTAACCGAAGAGTAATAGGCATTTGATCTGTTACTTTGCCATATTTGCGAATTTGGGCATTTGATATATAAATTCGCTGCCATCTTGTTGCATTTATTACTTGTTAATAAAGAGTATTGAGTGGTAATTGACATTAAAGTATTGGTGAAGTAATTGACTATAGTCAGATGGTAATTATCTGCACGTGTAGTGTGCAGGCTGATGACGGCGATATTACGCAATGAGTAAGTAATTCGCGATCAGATTATGAGAGAGAGGAAGAGGCGAGGGCGATATTTACTGAGCCCAAATGATAACCATGTTCAAGCTGAGAGATGTGACGACCTCAGATGTGAGCGCTGGAAGAAATCAAGGTCAGCAAAACTGACCTGATTTGTCCTTGCCAAGGGTGGGAGTTAGACAGACCGTGGAAACAAGTGAACGATCTCAGAAGGCAGAGGACATTCAACATGGAGTCTGATCAGTACGAGGAGTGCAATTCCTTTAGAGACAAGATTTGTGTCACTCAACTCTTCTTGGCATCAGAGGCTAAAGTCGTATTGACTGGCAGAAGTGATGATGGTTGGTGGGAACTGAAGCTTATGAAAAACGTCTACCCCTCTGGAAAGTAGAAAGTATTAATGAACAATTTCAACTGGCTTTGCAGTCCTAGCGTTGTCAGGTCGGCTGAACAGAAACAGGTCATTCATGCTGTGGTGCTGGCACTGTGCAAATAAAAGTGCACTTGCAACTATATATGCTTATATGCATGTTTATGTATATGTAACAGAGACAGAATGTACTTTTGAAAATTATTTGTGGCGTGTCTGATGCTGACACAAGGAAAAGACAGACTAAGCTCACGATATTACTGCAGTGCTGTCACTCTCTACTGCTCCCTCTCTCTCTCATATGCCTTAAATCAGTTTCAGTTCTGCCCAGGCTCTCATTCTCCTGCGCTAGTAAAATAGTTTATTTCAAGAAACGCCAAATAATTCTGCAAAAACTAACATTATTCAAATAAACAAAGAAATGAATAAAAATAAAACAATTAAAATATAATAGAAATATCAGTCGAATTCAAACTCTGAACTGCAAACACTCTGACATTATGACTAATGAAAATCTTTATACCCAAATCAATAACGCTAGAATATCAAAAAAACGGTCTACCTGTTGTCGAACAGTCCCTGCAATCCCACAGACATCTGTCAGCGATGTTTAAATAGAAAACTCCCAAAATATGAAATGTAAACACAATAATGAAGTGTAAATGTGTGGGCATGAAGCATCTTTTATAATAAATAACCAATAACAAAAGGTATGAATATTCGTAAATCTCACACCGAACTTCAAGTTGTAATGATCGGAAAATCATAATCACAATTTCTTCTGTAAAAACGGGATTTGAACTTCTACCTTATCTGCCGTTCAACCTGGATCCCAACTGCGTCTGAACAGCTAAATTCTATCACGTTAATACGATCAAGCTTCATAGATCAGAATAACTGCTGCAATACTCACAAATATAAATCTGCTCTGTGTTACTGAGGGTTCTCACTAACAACAGTCAAACTATTTGCTGAATACAAGGTGTCCGACTGGCGTCTGTCAGTACCATCTCGCATCCCCTGTAGCGTGAAACTATGAAAATGCATATATATGTCTTAAAACAACAACTACTCTGAAATATATATACATAATATATATATATGTATATATATATATATATATATATATATATATATATATATATATATATATATATATATATATATATATATATATATATATATATATATATATATATATATGATCGCAGGCTACAAATGTAAACATGTATACAAAATATCCCCTGATGAAGAGAGAAACATAAGTGACAAATGAACCAGGCTTTTCACAAATCACATTTTGGTAACACTCAATCGACATGGCTACTGGTTATCAGGAGGTATCAAGTTAACGCCGGGTCTGGTGCTTCACCCGTCGAAGCGGCTGCCAACACTCGGCGATGTACCTCGACCATGATGGCGTTTGAGTGCACAACTCTTTATGACGATATCACCGTGTTGCCTGCGATCATGAAGCTACAAATATAAGCAATATCAAATCCGCGCTACCGAATATCTGATGAAATTGGTATAAGTGATAAATGAACTGCGGTCTCGATCCTCGTGCGTGGTCTGGTGCTATATTTACCGTCGGCGAAGTAGCAGCACCGACGTCCACCTCGACCATGATAACTCGATAATACGTTTGGGCTGCAGCTCCTGACATTTTATCACGTGTTTATATGCGTCGTAAGCAAACTGTAAGCAATATCGCGCTTACCTGTCGATATTATCACCGAAGAAATTATAAGATAAATGGGCGAACTGCCGTGCTCGATCGACACGACGCATCCTCCCGACATAACTGCGAAGCTATCAGAAATTATGAAGACCAACGCCGGTGCAGTGTACTATGACCGTGAGCGAGAAAGTAGCTCGGCATTAACCACCTGCGTTATGACTGCTCATTAATGCGTTTGGGCTGCGCGCTCTTTATGACGATTTTATCACCGTGATTCACGATCGTAAACTACAAATAATAAGCAATATCAAATCGCGCTACCGAATATCTGATGTGCCGAGAAGAACGCAAATTGATAGAACGCTGCGTCTCGTCACATTACCTGGCGCGTCAACGATCAGTGACGTAACCACTGAGCTGTCCAGAGGAACGGAGTCACGGTGTACTATGTTGCCGTCGAGGCGGTAGCGGCTTCGACACTCATTTATGACTCATTATGCGTTTGGAACGGCTACGCCGGGTATATCACGCCGTGATTTACTGCGATCGTGAAAACTACAAATATCGCTTGGCTGTAGGTCGCGCTACCTGGGAATATCTGATGAGGAGTGAGGAGAGCCTGGTGATAAATGGACAGGCACTGCCAGTCTCGTCACATTTGCACAGGTACATCCAGCAGGCTCAGTCGGCGCTAACCACTGAGCTGCTCAGAAGAATATAAGTTAACTGCGGGGTCTGATGCCTGTTACCGTGAGAACGGCTACAACCTCGGCGATAACCCACACTCGATATGTTCTTGGCTGTCGTGCATGGTTTTATGGTGAAGGACTGAAGTGCTGAAGGTGATGGCCACAAATTTTTCTTCTCTGTCGAAACCGTCGTCGGTCGGTCGAGTGATGTGCGTGCGTGTTGACCTCAATGAAGCGATGCTTGTTGGCTGCTGCGTGGGGTGCCTTTTGTTCACAGTTACAGAAATTCTGCTTAAAGGTTAGCCCCCTCCTCGTAATGCGGTCCCAGCTTTGGATGAACTCGGAAGCAGTTTGCTGACTCTGGACGTTTAAAGTATTTCATGGCCCAATGACATACGCTCGTGAATCACCGAGCTGGGCGTTTACTGGAGACAGAAAGTGGAGTTAACTGAAACCACAAACATGAATAAATAATGCGATCTTCGGTTTAAAATATTATATTTAATTTCGATTTAACTGGGTAAGTATATTTGTTTTTATTTTGGTACAAATAACTTTCAACGAAGAATGATTTACAATGACTGAATAAAAAAGCGAAATTTTCAACATAAAAACTATGATCGGCTCCCTGATTATATTGGACTGCTGAAACAAATGCCATCCTTTATTTTGCTGCTCGACACTTCGCGCTTATAAGACGTTATAAACGAGCACATAAGTGTTCGAAAGTATTGTGCAAACAATTGCGGCGGTTTATTTCATTATATCTTACCGCACACCTTATTTGCCTGTGTTATGCTTTGATTATAGTAAACGTGAGCGCAGGCCTCAGTGTCTGTGTGTGTATTATTATTATTGTGTGTGTGTGTATTATTATTATTATTATTATTATTGTGTTAATACTATATAATAAACACAGAATAAATACCTAATATTGCCAATCAGTGACTGTAGAATGCAATTCAGCTCACTTTGCAAGAGAGAGAGAGAGAGAGAGAGAGAGAGAGAGAGAGAGAGAGAGAGAGAGAGAGAGCTATGAGATTGTGGTGCATATCCTCAAGTATTCTCGCCTATTCAATGCAGCAATACTGCAGGCTTGTGTGTGTGTGTGTGTGTGTGTGTGTGTGTGTGTGTGTGTATTATTCAGGGTATGTTTCAACTCATGTGAGTTGAATGACAAGTTTCTGAGCAAGTGAAGGAATGCAATTCCCACTACAGGCTGAATTAGAGAAGGTGGAGGCAGCTATACTGAAAGAGCACGAAATGAATGTGTTTAGTAAGCTGTTCATGCAACTATAACCTACATACACAATAATATTTATATATATATATATATATATATATATATATATATATATATATATATATATATATATATATATATATATATAAATGGTTATATATATATATATATATATATATATATATATATATATATATATATATATATATATATAAATAGTTCAGTAAATATTTTTATCTAAATATCTATACTCACTATTTTCTGCTATATATATATATATATATATCTGCTCTGTCTCTCTCTGTGTAATACCCATGAGCTAGGCCTACAATATGCTATAGACTAATATATACCGAGCATTAGTATTAAGTATGTAATAATGTAGCTGTATGTATGTGAACAAAGCTTAGCGCTGGAGCTTATCAGTGTGAAAAAACGGTCATTGAACCGCAGTAATAAATGATGAATATGATTCCCAGAAAATAAACAAAAATTCTTTAGGGACAGAAGCGACGTGAACCTGGCAGGTAACAGTGGCGCTCATTGTCAGGCTGGCGCCTGACACCCTGCAGTTGGTGTCGGGACCTGCTGGCGGCTCAATCTCTTCTGCTCTCTCTCTGCTCTCTGCAACGGATCTATTCTTCGTCTCGGTGGCCTCAGCTACCGGAAGTTGCTGTGAAGCTTTCTGAAATGAGTTAAAAAAGTCAGAGTCTACTCTAATGACGCTCGTTGCTGCTCAGCGTTTGTATTGGAGATTTTATGGCTTCTGTCCGCCTGATTGTCATTGATTACTGCTGACCAACTCTGGGTGCTTGAAACATTCTCGGAAGAGAAAAAACGAAGGCAAGCAGAATGCAACGAGAAATAAGACGACTGAAGGCAGGCCTGCGAAGGAAGATCCTGTACAGGCTGAGAGAATGGTTAACTACTCCAGAATCTTCTGAAAGTGGAGAAACCATCGAACCAACGCGAAGCTCGCTGCCCGACAAGCTGGAAGCAGGCATGTGCTGGGGCAAGAGGTATGGCTACGAACAAGACAGCGACAGGCTGAAAGAAAGGGCTGTGGAGTTCGTGCTGAAATTACTTTGCTTAACCTGGAAGAAAGAAGAAGGAAGTCGGACCGCCTCTAGTACTACGGTTATGCCAGGGCGAGCTCCGCGTTTTAAGTTTTAAAAAATATGCACCTGCATGATAGCATTGCCGAAGTTAACGAACTACAGAGCAACACAGATGCCCAAGGCAGAAGAACAAACTCGAAATCGTGCAGATGGAAGGAGGATTTAAAATGGACAATCAATGTCGTGGAGAAACTCAGAGCAGCAGCTGGGCAGAGCGAACTCCATTGTCGCCCAAAGAACGAAGCTGACGGGTCAAAACATAAACTCGGAGATGAATTTGATTGAAAAGCGGAAAATCCATGGCGACAGGCAGACAGGTGCCTCAGTGCCAGAGAGAGAGGCAGAGCTGGAAGAGAGTCCAGGGCCTCCAGCAAGAAAACGAAGCTGCAGAAGGAAGGAGAGTCCGGGAAGTGTGAACTCCAGCGGAGAACCGCCAGCTACACTCCATGCAGCAGGTGCTGAAAGTAGGAAAACGACAAGAGGAGAGTCGACGAGGCCAGAAAAGGAGGGCTGGTGGATTCCTGCGAAAGTCGGCTCAACAGGTCATCGTCGAAGAACTGGCCTGAAGTGGAAGAACTGCTTCTCCGGATGTCGCTTATCAATGGTGAAGACTCTGAAAACCCACGCGGAGATAATGTTGTTAGATGCAGAGGAAGCGGGAGGCATTCGAGAGCAGACCTGTCTGATAGTTGCCAACGACAAATAGCAGAAGGAGAACAGGAGATGCCTGGACACCATTCGCCTTCTTTTCTACTACTCTACTCTGCCTCTCTCTACTATATATATATATGCAACTATATATGGCTGGCACTGTGCTCTGCTACTATGCTCTGCCAGTGGTGGGAAGGAGGCCTGCCTCCCACTCGATCCTTGGCTATTTCCTCTGCTCACTATCTCTCTGCTCGCTAACAAGCTGCTCTCACTAATCTCTTTCTCTCTCTCCTCTTTTCTTCCTTTTCTCTGTCTCACTATATACTGTCCCTTCCTGTGGTGGAGGACACCCGGGGCAGGAGAGAGGATGCCTGCACTCGGTCTTAACTCTTTTTACTCTGCTGCTATGCTGTCTCTTTGCTCTGTGTCGCTGCCGAGGAGCGGGAAGAGGAGGAAGGGCACGGAGACAGGAAAGCCCTCACTGAACAACTGCAAACTATATATATATATATATATGCTATGTATATATATGTATATATATGCTCTTTAACTCGCTATTATGCTGTTTGCTCTGCTGCTCATTCTGTGAGGAGGTGGGAGGAAGGGAGACACGGGAGGTCACCCACTCGATCGCGGCTGTTTTCTGCTGCTATATGCATATATACTGCTGCTCTCCTCTTGCTGCTGCTATATATGCTGCTCTGTTTTCTCAGCTATATATTGAGAGGAATGAGGAAGGATGAGGAGCACAGGCTGAGAAGGCACCTCCTTTAAGTCATGGCTGCTCTTTCTCTTCTGCTACTATATATATCTCTCACTCTTTCTGCTACAGCTGTTACTTTATGCTGTCTCTTCTCTCTGCTCATTCTCTGTGGAAGGCAGGAAGGAAGGAGAGAGGAGACAGAAGGAGGATCACTTTCCTTTCGGTCCTTGGCTAACCTGCTGCTGCTGCTGCTATGCTATGCTGCTATATGTATATATGCTCTGCTCTTTGCTACTGGCACTGGCCTCGCTCTCCTGTTCTTTGCTCTCTGCTCCTTCTGTGAGAGGAGCAGAGGAAGGAGAAGGGCACAGGGCAGAAGGAGGTTGCCACCCCTTTCCTGCTGCTCTATATACTATATACTAATATATATATATATATATATATATATATATATGGCACATATTTTAACAATATATCTTCTCTCTCTCCTTCTCTGTGAAGGTAGGAAGAGAAGACTTTGGGAAGAGAAGTCCCACCTCACTCGTCTTGGCTTTCTTTCCTCTCTCTCTCTCTCTCTCTCTCTCTCTCTCTCTCTCTCTCTCTCTCTCTACTCTTTCTCCTTCTTTCTCTGTCTCTTTACTCTCTCTCTCCTTCTCTCTGTGGAGGAAGGAGAGATGAGGCAGAAGAGATCCACCTCCAGTCAACAGCTTCTTTCTCTCTCTCTCTCTTTCTCTCTCGCTGGCACTATTCAACTCTCTGCTCTCTTTCTCTCCATGCTATGTGGTGAGTGGAGAAGGGCACAGGCGCAGGAAGGAGGTCCACCCTCCCTTTCAGTCCTTAGCTTCTTTCTCTTCTCTCTCTCTCTCTCTCTACTCTCTCATTTAACTATTCCTTTCTCCTGTCTTTACTCTCTCCTTCTGTGAAGTGAGAAAGGAGAAGAGACACAGGTGCAGAGTCCCACCCTGCACCAGTCATAACTCTTTTCTCTCTCTCTCTTTCTCTTTCTCCTTTCTTTCTTCCTTTCTCTGTCTCTTTCTCTCTCATCTCTCTGTGGTAGGAAGAGAGGAGAAGGGCACAGAACTTGAAATTTCCCACTCCTTTCAGTCCTGCTTCTTTTTCTCTCTCTCTTTCTCTCTTTCGGCCTTCTTTCTTCCTTTCTCTGTGTCTTTTCTCTCTCCTTCTCTGTGAGAAACAGAAGGAAGAAGAGACTGCAGAAAGCAGGAAAGATCCCACCCCTCACTCAGTCACTGCCTCTCTCTCTGTCTCTCTTTCTCTTTCCCCCTTCTTTCTTCCTTTCTCTGTCTCTTTCTCTCCCTTCTCTGTGAGAGGTAGGAAGAGGGAGAGATGGGGCACAGGGCGGAAGGAGTCCACCTCCCACTTTCAGTCATAGCTTCTTTCTCTCTCTCTCTCTCTCTCTCTCTCTCTCTCTCTCTCTCTCTCTCTCTCTCTCTCTCTCTCTCTTTCTCCTTCTTTCTTCCTTTCTCTGTCTCTTTCTCTCTCTCTTCTCTTCTCTCTGTGAAGGTAGGAAGAGGAAGGGAGCACAGGGTGAGAAGGGAAGTCCCACCCTACCTTTGATCCTTAGCTTCTTTTCCTTTCTCTCTCTCTCTCTCTCTCTCTCTCTCTCTCTCTCTCTCTCTCTCTCTCTCATGCCTTCCTTTCTCTGTCTCTTTCTCTCTCTCTTCTCTCTGTGAGAGGTAGGGAGAGGAGGGCACAGGGCAGGAAGGAGGATACACCCTCCCTTTCAGTCCTTGGCTTCTTTTCCTCTCTCTCTCTTTCCTCTCTCTCTCCTTCTTTCTTCCTTTCTCTGTCTCTTTCTCTCTCTCCTTCTCTCTGTGAGAGGTAGGGAAGGAGAAGGGCACAGGGCAGAAGGGAGTCCCTCCCTTTCAGTCCTTGGCTTCTTTTCCTCTCTCCCTCTCTTTCTCTCTCTCTTCTTTCTTCCTTTCTGTCTCTTTCTCTCTCTCTCTGTGAGAGAGGTAGGAAGAGGAGATGGGAGCACAGAGGCAGGAAGGAGTCCCACCCCCTCCCTTTCAGTCCTTAGCTTCTTTTCCTCTCTCTCTCTCTCTTTCTCCTTCTTTCTTCCTTTCTCTGTCTCTTTCTCTCTCTCCTTCTCTCTGAGGTAGGAAGAGGAGAGGGAGCACAAGCAGGAAGGGAGGTCCACCCCTCCCTTTCAGTCCATGGCTTCTTTTCCTCTCTCTCTCTCTTTCTCTCTTTCTCCTTCTTTCTTCTTTCTCTGTCTCTTTCTCTCTCTCCTTCTCTCTGTGAGAGGGTAGGAAGAGGATGGGGCACAGGGCAGGAGGAGGTCCCACCCCCCTCCCCTTTCAGTCCTTGGCTTATTTCTCTCTCTCTCTCTCTCTCTCTCTCTCTCTCTCTCTCTCTCTCTCTCTCTCTCTCTCTCTCCCTCTCTCTCTGCCTCTCTCTTTCTCCTTCTTTCTTCCTTTCTCTGTCTCTTTCTCTCTCTCCTTCTCTTCTCTCTGTGAAGAAAGGTAGGAAGAGGAGAGAGAAGGGAGCACAGAACGGAAGGAGTCCACCCTACCTTTCAGTCCTTAGCTTCTTTCCTTTCTCTCTCTCTCTCTCTCTCTCTCCTTCTCCTTCTTTCTTCCTTTCTGTCTCTCTCTCTCTCTCCTTCTCTCTGAGAGGTAGGAAGAGAAGACACAGGAGCAGGAAGGGAGGTCCACCTTCCTCTCAGTCCTTGGTTTCTTTTCCTCTCTCTCTCTCTCTCCCTCTCCCCCTCTCTCTCTCTCTCTCTCTCTCTCTCTCTCTCTCTCTCTCTCTCTCTCTCTCTCTCTCTCTCTCTCTCAAAAAGACGTCGACAGCTACTACAGCCATTTGAGCTCCTCAGTTTTTTTATTCCATTTGCCTGATTTTTGCTTGCATTTGGCTTTGGAGCTTGCAACTCGCATGGGGATTATAGTGCTAAAGTGACTGTGTAATAATAGAATTTTATTCAAAGAGGGTAGTACTTTTATTTGCTTTGATAAGATTGTGGATATCTAAGGGACTCTCTGTTTAAATTTTTTCCGGTTCGCGCATGCGCAGTGAGAACCATCATGGCTACGTCAACGAACTCGGAACTGGCGATTGAGGAGTTCAGGGAAGATGAACCATCGCTTGAAAACCCTGCTTTGGACTACTGTACCTTTTTGGAAAATTCAACAAAACAGAATTACAGAAACACTGTCGACGACTGGGATTTTCAGAAAGTGTGGGTAACAAAGATAAACTTATAGACATGATGTCCAGGGCACCATTATGCCCCACCCAGAAGAGTACCCAGCCAGGACCAAGAAATTGGACCGGCAGTTATTATTATTAAAGTAGTTTAACCAGACCACTGAGCTGACTTTCCAGCTCTCATAGGAGTGGCCCGAAAGTTGATTAAATACTAGGTCTAGGCCTGAAGTCAAGCGCTAGGACCCAATAGATCATCAATACTAAGATGAATGAATTAAATGAAATTAAAAAACTGCACATGAGCACATGCTCTCATACAATAAATACATTTACTCAGACTTCCTTACATACATACTAAAACAATAAAATTCAGAATATAAATTAAACAAAATTTTAAAAATTCTTTTTGTAAAATTCAAATGTTAAAGGATTTTCATATTTTTATTATTTACTAATTTTTATATTTTGTTAATTAATTGATTTTCAGAACATCAAAATTGGAATGATTGAAAATGTGAAAGATTCAATGAGAGTGCTGCTATCTATTTCCAAAAGTAGACATTGGGTGTCGGTCATACTTTGGACATTCGTAACACATATCTGACCGTTATTAATACTCTGCATTCTGAGCACTCAGGGAGCCGGGCCATGTGGGCTGCTCATTAAGTGCCCATGTGTCGAACGAGTATGGCCTATTCTGAGGCGTGTTAAAATCTTAACATGCGTGTCTCTCTCGATGAGTGAACTCCATTTTTAACATTGAGTTTAATTCTTTCAGTTTATTACTTTCAGGTTCTTCATCCCATATATTGCCATTTGTTATGATACCCATTTTTATGTGAGTTACAATCTGTAACAGGGATATTCACATTTGATCTTGTCATGTGAGTTGCTGCTTTAGCTGCTTGTCTGCTTCTTCATTTCCTTCCAGTCCTTGCGCAGGGATCAACATATTTCTACATTTTCCATTTATTATATAATTGTGATATAATTTAATTTGTTGTACTATATTATGTCGTTGTAACTTTGAATAACTTCTATGGCGCTTCTTGAATCACTGAAAATTAAAATTATTGAATGATGATTCTTTAATTATTTTTTATAGCTGAGTGCAATTACTGGTCTGCTGTAAATACAGAAGCATTATTGGGCAGGGAGAACTGATAAATTTTGTCTTGGGACTGCAGCATATCCTACTCCGTGTTCTGATTTAAGATCCATCTGTATATATTGCATAATGTGGACCTTTCAGTTTATATGCTCTATTGTATGATGTCTATGGTGTTCTGGTGTATATGAGTTACCTTTTGATAAATACTTGAGGTGTGTACAAATTCCCATTTTATTCATTGTCCAGGGAGGAGGTGATTTTACTATTACAGGCACTTGTATATTTATATTCAGCGACTCCGACAATCTTTTAGCTCTAATTGGGAAAGGTGGTGGATGGTTGTTTATAAATACATCTCTTAATTCAAATAATTTTGGTTGGAGAATCACTAGTTTGAATTCTTAAAGCACTTTTCATTGTTACTAGCTCTCTATGGAGAGACAAGGCAGTTCACCACATTCACTTGTAGCGATGATTTTGGAGATGATCTAAAGGCTCCAGGCACTCCGACTCATTGTGAACAGGGTCTAACATTTTCAGAACTGCGTCAGATGCCGAGCCATATGCTTCACTTCCATAATCGATGGACAGAACTGTTGCCTTATACAGCACAGTAAGAGGGTATGTCTATCGGCTCCCAAATGTGTTACGATAGTTTTCTAATTAGATTTAATGCTCTTTTACTTTTAGATTTTACATATGTAATGTGGGCTCTCCAGTTCAAGTGGGTATCAAATACTAATCCTAAAAATTTTGCTGTTTGGCCAATTGGTATACTATGGTTTTTGATTTTTAAATCTATTTCTTCACCTTTTTTCCACTTTTGTTTTTATAAAAACATGATTGCTTGAGTTTTATCTATGGAAAATTTAAAGCCTACAGTGAGCCCATTCATCTATTTTTACTATGCTCTTATTAATGATTCGTTCTGCATGTTTTATTCGGATGCTGAATAATATGTAAAATCATCCATATAGGTTACTTTTAATGCCAATAGGTAGATTTTTACTGATATCATTAATTGCTAAAGTAAACAGTGTTCCACTAAGGACGCTTCCCTGTGGAACACCGTTTTCAAGTGGAAATGTTCTAGACAGATCATCATCAATTCTCACCTGAAAATTGCAGTTTGTCAAAAAGTTCTGTATAAACCTAGGTAAATGTCCACGGATTTTGTTGTTTTGTAAAGTTTTTAATATAGCATACCTCCATGTGGTATCGTATGCCTTTTCAATGTCAAAAAAGACAGCTATAGTAATTTGTTTTCGTTCAAAACCTCTACGTATATGGTCTTCTAAGTTACAGAGAGAATCCAATGTGGATCTGTTACACTGAGACCCAAACTGAGTGGGAGTTAAAATTTTATTTTTTCTCAGATATGCCATTAGTCGAGCATTTGCAAATACTCTAACAATTTATAAGCGGCTTGTTAAAGGAATTGGTCTGTAATTATTTACATTGCTGGGATCCTTTCAGGTTTGGGATTGGAATTATTATAGCTTACACCAATCATCTGAAATAAATTTCAGAAGCCATAAATGATTATAAAACTCTAATAAGTATGACTTTGCCAGAGTGCTAAGTGGCAGATCATCTCAAAACAAATGTCACCTCCAGGAACAGATTGTGCTGTTCGAGAGCATATTCCATCTCTGACATACTAAATTTTCTATTATAATATATCGTCAACTGTTTCTAAAATTTATTGTTATTAATTCTATTTTATTTTTTTGTGCGGAAGTGTTCATCTAAATTCTTATCACTGCATTTGCTAAATTTTTCTCCATTATATTACTTATTTCTTTTGGATCAAGTGTTCTTTTCCCATCTTTTAATATGGCATGTCTAGGTGGTTTGACATGGGTACCATTTATTTTTCCTGAATTTTTCCCATATTTTTGTATGGTAGTATTATTAGAGATCTGATACGTATTTCCTCCATGAAATGATTCTTCCAGCCAGATTACTTCTTTTTAAATTTGGCAGATAATTTGTTTGTATACAGGTTTTAATGTATTAATTTCTGAAGTAATATTACAGTCATTTTTGTAAAGTTCTTTCTAATATCGGTAATGTTTTATTCATTTAGTGAACTTATTTAAATTATCTAATCGTCTCCTATTGAGTGTTTCATATTTATTAATTCTGTTAACTCATCAGACCACCAGGGATTTGTGTTTTGTTGGATGGGGTTTGACTTTGGTATTACTTTATCAGCAGCATTTTTAATAAAATCAACAAGAAATTTATTAGTTTCATTATGATCTTTTAAATATTCAAACTGTGGGATATTTCAGTGTGCATTTCATATCGCTCCCAATCTGCTTTATAGATGTTATAGTGAGGACATGTTTGCAGGATTATTTGCAGTAAGGAAGTGTATTGGGAAATGATCACTGGTGTGCAAGTCATCAACTGTATTCCAATCCAATCTGTCAACTATGCTTGTGTACATAAAGTTAAGTCTACTGAGAAAATGTTCCATGTGTTTTTGAAAAATATGTGCTAATTTAAATGTCATTTATACAGCATATTTAGAATCCATGAACTCTTCTATTTTACTACCTATTCTATTTGGTTTGTACAATGACAGTCCCATGTTGGAGTTGTGGGCATTAAAATCACCTACTATTAATGTAGGTTCCTTGGTATTATTATGTAAATCTTTAAGTTTATCAATATCATGGCATTAGGTTAGTTATATAAGTTATAAATTATGTAATTATACATTTTATTCAGTATTTTAATACTTGATACTTGCAAGTCAGTAAAATTTACCCAGGTACTATGTGTAACATACTTTATTTATGTACATATATACTTGATACCTAAATTTCCTTCTTACTTCTCTAGATGTAGATACTTAAGGTATATTTACCTATTGTTGGTATTGTTTTGTTGACATGCGGCTTATATTATCATTGGCTCATATTCCTTTAGTAATCGTTGTATTTCTCCCAAATCATAATCAGTCTGTGAACTACATTTACGTTCCATTGTATAATATAATTATTGAAAGTATAACGTTAGTGTGTTCAAGTGTTATTTTCTTTTGTGGATCATCAATCTGCATTTTTCTAAATCCTATTACAATATTTATTTGTTTTTCTTTATAAGACATTATATTGTCAATGCACATACAGCCCTTTTTCGTGAGTGTCCAAACTAGTAGTTTCACTTTATTTCTACTTAACTTATAAAATTTCGTATAGTGTTTGTTAAACTGTCTTTTGTTATGCTTTCATTTTTGTTGCACAGTTCAAGCATTCATTACATCATGTGTTTTCGTGTGTCGTTTTCATTTACTCTTGCTGTACCTATTGTTGGTGATGGGGTAATCTCTTTACTCCCATCCATAATCATTGTCAATAGTTTGTTCCTCTACCTTTCTTTGGTGTTCTGGGTATCTGTTTCTGTGGTTTTATTATTACTTTAGGAGACAAAGGCATTTTCTTATTATTTGGTTTATGTTCTTTCTTAGGGTCTCCATATTTCATTTTAATGGATGTATCTCTAATAATAGTTAGTTTGTTGGTCTTGGGTGAGTTCTCTCTAAGAGTCTCTTTTTTCTTTAGTTTTCTAATTCATCAGAACTATCTTTTAATATTTCTATGAATTGCTTGTATTGTCTTCCTAGTGATTCTATTTCTGCAAAATCTCGAATGAATTTGAGCAAAGATTTGTATACATTTCTTGATCCTTTGCTATATTGGTTTCTTCTTGCAAAGTGGTTATTTTTTCTTTGAGATTGATCTATCAGGTTTGTTATTCTTATTTATTTCCACACTTTTGTTTCTTTGTTTTGATCTCTTATTGCTGCAGAAAAAGTTCGTTTCTTGGCAGGATCATGCATTCCTCTAACATTTAATTCTAATTTGGCCTCTTTTATAGGCATTCCTGTCCTTTCCTGAAGTAATTTCAATTCAATGTGTATATATAATATACATTCCTTAGATCTTGCATGGTAATTTTGTCCCAGTTCACATTTTTGGTTCACCACACTCACTGTGTGGCATGTTTGTCAGATCCACAGTATGCGCATACAGATGTATTATGGCATTTTCTTGTATGTCCTTACATACTACAGTTTAGCATACTTAGTGGTTTTTAAGGGACATACGGTCTCGGTCTCTGCTTTGGCCTCGTTTTTTTATTTTTAAGACAATTCGCAGCTAAATTTTGTCTTTGCTATTCTTAGTATTTTTCATTACTCCGTCACCTAGCTATGTTGTAAATTTCGCAGTCTTGAATATTGTTGTACCTTTTTGGGGAATCTGGCAATATGTTCTTTTCTATCAGTTCATCATTATCGGAGTACTATACCCTGGACACTGTTCAAATTGTCATGTTTTTAATATATGCTTTAACATTATCAATATTTTTATATTTAAGTAGTTTTCCGATTGATTTCTTGTAGTGTGGTTTCTATCAACCACATCTGTTCTTTTACTTGTCTGAATGACATTTTATTAGTTGAATGTCGATTCAATAGAAGTTTCTAATTTCAATGGTGATATTTTTTTCTCGTTTCTAATGTTGGAATCTTGATAACTTCCCTCCCAAAGAGAGTCGAAGTGAGTCAATGTTGAATACTTGGTTTTTGGCTTGTTTTTTCATTGGAGCATAGGAAACCAGTGTAATTACGTTCGTATTTTTTCTGATTTTCCAGAGAGAGAGGTCAGAGGTTCCTGCAGTCGTTAACATGCCGAATCGCTACCATCAAGATCAGAAATTGCCAAATCGTTAACACAACTGCATTAAGACAAGTAAAATTGAGAAAAAAAAATAAATAAATAAACCTGAAAACCTTAAAAAGATATCATCAGCCTTTCATGGAGTTCATTCCTCCACTAATGGCACAAGTGAGAACCGACTCCCAAATGTCCGCATCCCTACCCTACCCCAAAGGGGATGGCACAACATGATTAGAGTGGCTCAGGTAAGCCAGCCCGCTTGATGGGACTGAGAGCATTACTGAATACAATCATCCCCACCTTAATCACGTATGGAGCAAAACCGGACAGGAATGCCGAGAGTCTATTCCCAGAACTAGACCCCTGGAATCCGTGGTCCAGTCCCGTAGAATAGTTCCGCCTGAAACTCGGGTCCAAACATTATCAGACACAGTTGATGGTCTACGGTTCTCACTATTTAACTTCGGATATAAACCAATCCCAGCTATGATACCTTTTCCTATTTACCAGGTCCAAGAAATTTGTACGAAAGTAGTATCACGCCATTTAAATCCAGAAAGGTTTGTAGGTGATCCGTCAGGGCGGGCTCTTATTCTTCGTAAGAACAGAGAAGAAAATGAGGCCTGCTCACCACGTGAAGGAACCTACTTCGAGGACCGGCGAAAAAATGCAATTAAATTGGGGAAATAAGAGAGCTCATGTATAAGAAGAACCGGGAAATGAAGAACTGGTGCTGCAATGAAGTCAGCTCACGTAACTAGTAACAAGGTGAATGATCGTATCTCTTCGTTAGAAGAGCAAGTTCGGGAGAGAGAGGAGAGAAGGTCGAAGGTGCCGTATACATCAGGTGAAAAAATTCTACTGATTGGCGACGAAAGTTTGAGTGATATCAAGAAGACGGATTTTGAGGACGACTGTGCTATCAGAACTATACCGGAGGCCACGTTGGATTTGACAAAATGTTGGGTAGATGAGAAACTTTCTTGGACACCAGATAAGTGTGTAATATATTGCGGAATATACGACTTGATGGAAAATCGAAATGTAGATACTGTATTAGGCCAATTGGGTTCACCCCTAGTCGCTAAACTAAAAGATAGAGAAATCCTGTGTGTAATAAACGTATGTGAGCTTGTGCCATCTTTGAGTGATGATCTAGAAATTCTGTAATAGAAGACTACAATGTAAAATTGATAGAATGGTGTTCTGTCAATGGGATTTCGGTGGTTAAGACGAATCTAATGTTCAAATTCGGCACAGGAGACATTGATGAATTATGTTTTAAGGAAGGAAATAAAAATTCTGGAATATTTTTGAATAGGATGGGGCAATTAGAGCTGCTTTCTCACACTGAAAAAAACAATGTGGTTTTTTGAAAGTAAATATTAACAGCATTGAAACCTACAAACCAAAGTTGCCATCTAGTCTTTTTAATAATGGAAATACGCTCCAGCAAAGGCGTACACCTATGTATGTTTCCTCGATATCAGGAAACATTAAATATAAATAAGAGCCAAATACACCGAATTACCATAGTAAAACGATACATACAGGCCCTCAATAACTACCACAGCGCCAGTAGGTCAAGAAATTTAAAGCAAGCAAGTGTCAATAGAATTGGTTATTTATAACTGTGGAGAGTTTAACCACAGAGTATCAAACTGCAGAGTTTGATCATAAGATTAAATGTAATAACTACAATGCCTTTGGTCACAAGGGCAAGTGTATAATAAATATGTCTATTAAGGTTAGTAATGAGAAGATGCGCCGTAGAAATTAACTGTAATAATTCCAGAGATTTTGTAAATATATTTTATCTGCTACTAGTGTGTATGCCGCCAAGAATGAAATAGAGACTTTGTTAATGGATTTAGAGGTGGATGTTTTATGTCAGTGAGACACTGGCTTCTTCCGTGTATATGGATGATGCCTTTGTAAATACTTTTTATAAGATGTTTCGTTATGATCGAGGCCGCGGTGGGGATTTGTTTATATGATAGGATTATCTAAAAGCGACCGAAATAAAAATGAATATGGAAAGAGTTGAAGGAATCGAAGACATGGATATGTCAACCGTAAATTGCCCTCCATTGCGATTGGCTGTGTATATCGACACACAATGGATGCAACTTCGTTAATTATATCTTTGAGACATTTAAAAATGCTAGTTTACGTAGTGTAGTTTTATATTTGGTAATTTTAATGATAATTTGTTGACTGCCAGTAATAAATGGAGAAAATAATGCGTAGCGTCAAACTTCATCGGATGATTAACAAGCCTACTCATGTGCCTTAATTCTGCAACGATCATTGACCTTTTGATAACTAATAGAACTGGCATGATTAAGCAGTTTGATGTTGTCCTATAGCAGACCACGAAGGCGATTACTACTACTCTAAATCAAACCGAAAAGAGAACCTGTTTTAAAACTTACCGATGTCTAAAAAATTACTCTCCTCAGACACTATGCGACTTGTTACTAAATAAAGTCGCCCTGTTAAATGAAATACTAAACACTGATGATGTGAACTGCCGAGGTAGTTTAACTGAGGTGTTTGTTCATGTATTCTTCTGTACCAATAGTTTATAATGAAATCAAAAAGGCCGCCTGCCCCTGGATAACCATAGATATAAAAAATGCGATGAAGAAAGATCTCGTGCAGAGAGATCTTAAAGCCCATAAAATGATGTGCTGAGATTAAGAGAATTGAAGAAAAAAGTAAAAGTCATGATGGACTCTAGTAGGAAAGACCACTACAGACAGAATTCCGCCCAGTGCGAAATATGCCGTAAAACGGAAGTAGTTAAAAAATGCTCCATACTGTTAGCAGCGAAGAAGAAAAATCTGAAAACAAGGAGGATATTAAAGCTAAAGCAGAAGAGTTTAATGAGTATTTTGCGAATGTAGGAAAACAAACGTATGAGAAAACTCAGCAGGCGACACCAGCAAATGAGGAGGCTCTAGGAGGTCATTGGTTGATAAATGTAGATATTCCACGCGGATTCAAACCTTCTCCAGTAGACTGTGATACAGTTATATTAACTATTAAGGGTTTAAATAACTCGAACGCATGCGGATCTGATGGTATTACTCTGAAATTTATCAAGGATGCACTATTTATAATAGCATTTTATATTACAATAATCATAAATACTTCCATCGTAACTGGCACCTTTCCTGATCTTTGCGACACCCTCTTGTTATTCTGTTTTAAAAACGGAGAGAGAGACGACATCAGAACTATCAGCCAATCTCACTGCTACCTACTCTTTCTAAGGTACTTGAGAAGATAATTACTAATCAATTGACAAAATATTTGGAAGAAAACAGTCTTTTATGTGAACACCAGCATGGCTTTAGGTCTAAACTATTTACTGAGACAGCTCTTTTGAAGGTCACTGACCGAATATGTAAATAACATAGAAAATAAAAAGATATCACTGCTCTATTGGATTTATCGAAAGCTTTTGATAGCGTGAACCACAAAATTCTATTAGATAAATGTATAAAACTAAGAATAGATCCATCTTGGTTTTGATAGCTATCTCACTAATCGATTCAGTCAGTCAAGTTAATGGACACATTGTCATCTAGATGCGAGGTGGCATTTGGGTCCACCAAGGATCTATCTTAGGACCAATATTGTTTATTATTTTGTTAATGATTTGGCGGAATCACTACCGTATTTCGTTATCAGTATGCTGATGATACACAAATCATACTTGAAGGGTACGTAAGTAACATAAGTGATCTATTAAGAAGGGCTGAAGCAGTCTTGGAGAAGGCCAAGACATATTTTCAGAGACATGGCCTACTATTAAATGAAAACAAAACTCAGTGTATTTTTATAGGCTCAAGACAATATACATAATATGAGGGTAAATTTCAATGGCAATGTAATCAAGCCTATGAAAGTTGTGAAAAATTTAGGCGTCTACTTTGACCGTTTTCTGACTTTTGATTCTCATATTGATGAAATATGCAAAAAGGCGACGGGCATACTTATTTACTTGAATAGAGTAAAAGATAATTTTGAACCTTCCACGCATGGGTGTCGTTCAGTCACTTGTCATAAGCCTCATCCACTATTGTTTTAAGGTATGGGGGTGTACTAATAATGTTCATCTTGACAAAATTAAAAAAACTTGTAATTTCGCTGCCAGAGTAGCTGTAGGTGATATTAGGAAGTATGATCATGTTTCCCCTGTTCTGAAAAAGCTGGAATGGTTAAGGTTAAGAAGATCCAATATGTATACAGAATTTGTGTTTGTTTTTAAAGTTTTAAGAGGTATTTTACCGGAATGGCTGTATCATTTTAGCATGGTTAGCAACTCAGTAACAGGAGTTTGTACGCGTCAGGGTAGTGATCTTGTTGTAAAAGGGCAAACACAGATATCGACTCAGGGAGTTCCGGCTGAGGCCTTCCCACCATGGAATAAACTACAGATATCAAGGATGCTGCCACTCTACATTCTTTTAAGAATAAGTTGAAAAAATGTCTGTTGATTAGTATTCCCTTACTATGAATTCATTTTAACTACTGATCTTTCATTTTAACTATTTATATGTATGCATTGTAGAATAACCGAGTGTCAGTGGAAATAAAGTTATTATTATTATTATTATTATTATTATTATTATTATTATTATTATTATTATTATTATTATTATGCTGTATTTTATTCAACCGGATAAAAGAAAATGGAATACTCGAAGGTTGTGCAGGAGAATGATCAAAACGAAAAAACAATTATATCGAAGTCACAAAAAGATTTCCATTTGTCAGAGAGATATTGTGATTAAAGCGCTCAGAAAATAACTTTCGTCATGACTACTGATGCAAAGATGACGAGCAAAAAGAACACCAACGACAAATTAGCCAACAACAATTTTAATATCTCATATGGCGTACCAACAGAGCTGGAGTGAGGGACTGCCTCTTCAGTCATCCACTTGAAACAGGTGCATGACCCCAACTATAATATTAGCATGTTGCAGAGAAATGGGGCAATTGATGCTGCATTCATCACTCTTCGATATTTAAGCAACGCAGCTGTATGGAACACAATGGATAATATCAAAAGTTTCCTTTGTGGGTTCTTAGCACTGAAAGGGTGAAAAACTAAATATCACCTGTGAGAGAGAGAGAGAGAGAGAGAGAGAGAGAGAGAGAGAGAGAGAGAGAATTAACATAGAGGAAAATGAAATCAGTATACTATAGAAAATAAATAATTTTAAATCAGGTGTTGAACTCGATCCTTCTGTACCTTAAAACAGCATATATAAGTTCACATGATTAATTCCATAGATTACACAACAATCATACACAGAAATCCAATTTTTTTTTTTTTAAATGTGCCCAATGTGTCTTAAATGCCCCAAGGTCATGTAATCTGTACTGTCAAACAGTCTAATCAAGGGCTGATTAAAAAACAAATTATAATTTTTAATGAAAAAAAATTCACATAATCTTTCCCACTCAAGCAGTGCTCATAATGTCATCAGCTCAAAGCATCTCCTCTGCTTGTCTATATCAGCTTCTCAAAACCTGATATTTCATTAGAATGAATCAAAAGGAAATCCGTCAATCGCTATCTATAATTCCCCTCAGCTGAGGGTGGCTGCAATGACATAATGTTTTCCTAATGCTGTTACTAGAAGATGACGGCAGGTAAAGCGGCCGCATACAAATATTAAAAACTGAAAAAACAAAAAAAAATCTTCTTATATATAGATACCATCAGTGCAAGAAATTCTTGTTAACCCTCCTGGAAGCGTCTTCTCGCTCACTGCTCTGTTCAGGGATGGATAGTGTGTGTGTATTAGTGCGCCGGGGTTTGGATGTTCAAGAGGTTACTCTCCACTCGAGGAGGAGGAGGAGGAGGAGGCTCACAAAGTATTCCTCGGAAAGGCGAGCGGGGCCTCCCACAACGACCTCACTTCTGTGGCATATGAAACAAGGGGAGGGGTTCGCTTTGATGCAAAGTTTCATTTTGGCCACTGGGTATTTTGGGCAAATTCTTATTCTCTTCATTTTCCTTTGATTTCTGGGTTACTCGCTCAGTGTTACTGTCTATGCAGCCTTGGTATAATTATACTTGTCAGATGACGATGTAAACAAAGGCGATCAGAGCTTTTACAGTCTGGGCACATGTGAAGAGAACTTAACAAAGCTTCGGTTCTTCTGTTGAGAAGTGAGCCTACGTGAATACAACAAGTTTAAAACGCATGAGAGAGAGAGAGAGAGAGAAGACTAGTTATATATTAGGGAATTCTTTCACTCCTTAAATACCTTTTTCTTACAGGAATTTAGTGATGAAATTTCAGCTAAGATCCAGAGGCTTCGAAGAAAACGTTCAAAGTGTAATTAAATACGATAATAATATTCACATCCATATCAGCAAAAAAGCACATACATAGATATGCTCTGTACTTATTATATACTAATGAGGATAGTAATATAACTTTCATGCTAGCGGGCTCACATACATCCATACAAATACATACAAACATACACACATACATAAACACACACACACATATATACATATATAATATATATATATATATATATATATATATATATATATATATATATATATATATATATATATATATAGATGTATAAAATACTTTATAGCGCCCACCTTTCTGCTTTGCTCGGCCGATGAATGAGCCTCTGTCTATTTTGAACCTGGGGCGTTAGTGAATACTGGTTCGTGTTAGTTTGAACCAGAAGTCGGGGGTTATAAGAGATGCTTTTAATCTTTTGTCATGGGCATTAAACTGGCTTTGCACAATTTTCTTGGTACAGGAGAAGTGACTTGGAAGAACATCAGCCGTTTTCTTTGATATAGGAGCGTGACTGGGTCAGGACATCGCCCCCCCCCCACCCCTGTCCAGAAGCAATAAAAGGTCAGGGCGAGGAAGCTCCTTCTCACACAGTAGCTAGTTTAAGCCGAGAGGTCACGAGTGCAGACCTTGCCCCCGCCCTTCGTTCGCTCGCCGCCACGTGGAAGTTAACTGCCCTTTGCTCCGTACCCCGACCCACGTGGCCATCAAAGACTGCAAGTGGGGATTGCAAGTCCCAAACGCGAGCGGATACCCAACTGCGCCCTTTTCCGACCCAATCTACGACTTGAAGCAGTACCTTGGCGAGGGAGTTGCCCTTTTGTCGACTCACACGTGGACTGGTAGAAGACGCCGCTGGACGCCGCCGTCCGCCTCACGCCCCTACAATGTGGTAAAGTACCCAGAACGATTTGCCTGTCACGTTACTTCGCCCTTGTGCATTTATTAAACTTCTGGGCCTATAACTTGGTATCCCCTGATGTTTCTTGGTTTAATCGGCCCACGTGTTCTGCCTCCTTCCTCTGAGTCACAAGTAACGCCTCCGGGAAGTCCTTGGCGCCCTCGGCGCACACCCGGAGTAATTCATTCCCAGATTCCAGCATTAGATTTGTAACCTGGGTCTAATATCGTTTCAGAAGGACAGTATGTAGAATTCTCCTTGGTCCGTGTTCCTGGCATTCCCAGCTCCCCCCACCTTCAGGAGGACTTCTGCAGCAACAATTAACGTATTTCGATTCATTTCCCCTTCCGAACGTATGATATGAAAATATACCTATTTTGTATCCAAGTGTTTCACGCACTTCCCTTTGAGAAAGAGCCCTCCGCTCTGGTATCACTCTAATAGTTTGTGTTATATGTCAGTTATGCTGGAGGCCATTTTAGAGTAAAGTAATAAATGTGAGTCATAAGAATACCTGCACCAGGAAACATATAAATATATATATATATATATATATATATATATATATATATATATATATATATATATATATATATATATATATATATATATATAATATAAATTACAAACATAAATTTATAAACATAGTGGGTATGCCTATGTGTATAAAATGTATACATTTTCACTAGTTTCCAATACTAGTTCTCTCTCTTTCTCTCTCTCTCTCTCCTCTCTATGTAAAAGACACCATAAAGCAATTACACGTTCCGACTGTGGGAGAGACAGACCATATGCAGAACTCACTCCCGAGACTCATTGAAATGGAATAAATGAATCTGCAAAGGGAGAGCGAGAATCCTTGAAAGTGGTCCATGCAGGGCTATTCTATAGAATAAATGTGCTCCAATGTGTTCATGAGGACCATGGAGCCTCTCTGAGGGTGGGAGGTGAGGGGGGTGGGTGGTCCTCGGTTGGCACCTACTCTGGATGATGCAGCTTATTCCTCTAAAAATGGTAAGTCTGGGGGAAACAGGGAGGAAAATCAGGTAGTTTTTATTATTTAGATATAAAATGCATATATATAAGAAGAAGAGAGGTCAGTGTAAAAAATAAAATAATCTCGCTATTACTTACTATTTCATTACTGTCGTAAATTTAATGTCTTCTGTGATTTGTATGTTTTCTCTCATTGCCAAGCGTAGGGCGTTTCTTTCACAAACCATAACTAATAAAATCATGGTAAAAAATTTCGAAAAATATTCACAAACCACGATGGTTATGAAGGAAAGCATAGAATACCTTTGTACTTGTGAATAAGAGTGAATTTACTTGCTTAAAAAAAAGGTAATAAATTATGGAATAAACTTATTTCCGTTGAAAATACATTACAAATCGCACGCTATGAACAATTATTTTTCAATGATAGATTTTACGTATATCGACAATATTTGCACCTTACACCATTACTAGCAACTACGAAGAGTGATTAGCCGGACACCGCACCCCCCGCCGTCCCCTTTGAAAATAAAGGTCAGAGTTATGGACATCAGAGACTGATTGATTTTTGCTAAAACTGGCGTCTAACTTTTGGACAACAGGGATAAACAAAAAATCCCAATAAGTGAAAAGAATTATTCAAAATAAATGAACACTAACAAGAGAGAGAGAGAGAGAGAGAGAGAGAGAGAGAGAGAGAGAGAGAGAGAGAGAGAGAGAATATTGCAAGTTTCCTCATTCTCAACAGATTGAGACCACGCCACACTGTTGACATTGAAACCAGAGTCCCTTCAAAACTACTGTATACTGAATATTATTAAGAATCTGTGTTCACAGGGCTGATAAAAAAAAATAAATAAATTGCCAGGTTAAAACTAGCAAAGGGTCACTGGTGTGTTGTTGATAGTCTGTTAATCTGAAGTGAAACTTAAAGTTAGTACCTTCAAGTTAAAGATAAAATGGCCTTTTCTCGTGTGATAAGCCCTCGTAGAATGTTGGAAATGCAGTTGAAATCCGTAAGTTTTACGAGGAATTTAACTAGTGAAGTGTTTGAAGTGAGTTTCTAATATTATGCCAAGATTCATCACGCAAAAAAGGGTCTTAATATATCTTAATCTTTGAAGAATGTTAATTGTTCTGCGTAGTCTTCATTTTCAGTTCTGAACTTTAGAGTGAATTGGTCACGATTCAGCCCAAATTGCAGGATTTCCGCAATTGTGTCGAGATTTAGAAAACGTTTCTAAATAAATGAGTGAGGTGAAGTATCACTCAAATAGCCTGACTACTAGTAATCATACTTTGGCTGTTGTTAAAATTGTATTTCATCTCTATAATTGCATCAAAATCTGTTACAGATTCGAACAGGTCAACACAGCACTATGACTGATGAAATAGGTACCATCATCTGCAAATGAAACAAGATTGTTTTTGTGGCCAAATCCCATATTGTGCACTTCTGTTTCAACAGCATTGGGCCAACAACACCTACCCAAAGGGACACTGCAGATGACACTGTTGCTGTCACTATAATACGATCAACTGTAACTGTTGATTAACAAAATTCTCAATCAATACCCATCAAGTTTGCAAAACACTAGGAAATGCTCCCCCAAATACCCCATCCATCTAAATGAAAACAAGGTCTTCATGTTTAACCCATTCAAGCATCACTGAAGAAGACCAGTTATCATAAACTTCATAACAGAATCTACAGATTTTTACAAAACTGAAAACTGATGAAATGCATCAAGAGTATGGGCCCTTGCATATACAAAACTGCAAACTTACGTAACGAATTAATATAGAAAACAGAATACTTATTAAGTTAATCAGAATACACCAAGAGAGGATGTTCTCGTGCTCCGCCTGAACACAGACCTAAGAAAGGTCCCAATTCGACAACTTCCTAAATAAAACTGATAACTAAATGATAATTGTATGCAAATGAATAAAAGAAGACCTACTTTTAAGTGTAATACATATAAGATTAAAATTACATTTATCAGCAAGAGTGGCAATGTAATTACTGCTAATTCTTTCACAATTCACTGAAAAGTGAATGAAAAAACACAGAAACTGTCTAGGTATTACTCAAAAGTCTTCAGAAAACCTTTCAGTCCTTTGATCTTTTCCAATGATGTTTATTAAACTTTTCATCCAGCGCGCATCAATTAACGTAGGAAAGAAAATCAAGTTACTTAAAAAACGGTAAAGAATAAGATGGAACAAAAGTATATATCCTCAGGTGCGTTTGCTTTCAGGAAGAGGAACGACAGATGACAAAAATTCAATCTCATTTTTAATTTATAAATCATAATATTTAAAAAGTAACACTGCAACAGTTCAAATTAAAATGTATCGGTATTTTCATTTTAGATTGGAGACTCGTGGTTATTCTTTAAAGTGCCCAAGTAATCTGTTCTGGGGTGAGACAACAGTATAGATGACCATGAAAAATTCTTCGTTACTAATGAGACGTTTCTCGTCTGCCTCAGCGTCCTCCAGGCTCGTCAAAAAAGTTCATAAACTAAACAAAGAAAAGATAGGAAGGAAAGTCAGCGCTTTAGGCATGTGTTCAAGATATAAAACGGATTAAGTTACAATTCTAGACAGATCTTGCACTGGCTGAAGGAAACTCGTAAAGCAACAGTGACATATCTAAGCAAATTCTTGTGAAATAGCAGTTGTTCTGAAGAAGAGACAATTAGGCTGTAGGTGTTAAATATCGTCTGACCACAACACTCGAGTAGAGTGATTCAAAAATATTTAAAAATAATAATGAAACGATACGAAATATCTGCCAAATTATTTTCAGAAGAAGCCTGTGAGAGAAAAGTTTATCTCCAATCTATCACTAGCGCAAAGTGAAAGGTCATCAGACATGTTATTTCAACTGAAACAACAAATCTATTTTATTTTTTTAACACATTGATAAAAAAAAATGTGCTTTAGTACAGTTAAATGATATACCAGAGACCAATTTGCAATAATGGTTCGTATTGGTTGGAGCCTCAGTGGGGAAAAATGATCTACAATAAAATTTGTAAACCAAACTGTACTTCTGATATTAGTAAAATCTCCCAAGGATTTAAACAATCGACAATAAGTATTGCTGACTATATCAATATAGATTAAATATATGCGGCTTAGACCGCACAGCAACATCTGTTTCCATTTGTTATGACACAGAATTAAGGACAATATGAACCACGCAGTCATCACTTCATTACGAGACAGAGTATTCTCCTGTCACTCTCTCTCTCTTATTCATACGTGAAATAGGCACCTCTGCATCCAATATTCTTTCTCCTGCTTCTAATCCAACTTCTGTTTTTGTTTCCTGGGAAGCCAGGCTTTTCATCATCCTTCCATCTGCTTTATTTCCTAAACCACTCTTCTCACTTGAATTCCCAAAAATGGGCCAACATGCCTGCCCTATGCCCCACCTTAGTAACCCTACTCATCCCACCACCCGCACTCCTCCTCCTCCTCCTTCCTCTCCACTCCTCCTCCTCCTCCTCCTCCTCCTTCCTCTTATATCAACAATAATATCCTCTGCAGTTTGTATCTCTTTCTTTTAATTGTTTAACCTATTTTTCTTAGTATATTTATATTTTGTTAGAGATACAGTTATTTTTCACTTTTATATCCTCATTCTTAAGCAAAAGCCAAAACAACCAATCATTTATCGCTTCCTTTTCGATTACTTCCATAATAACCCTGGCCCGAGATAAATGTAGCTATCGAGTTTCCTTGTCATAGTTCTTATAATTACAACACTTGAATGATCATAATTAGCACTGTTCTTATAGATTGAAGTGCTTTGGTACTAGTAACAGTCACGAAGTAAACGTGAAGTAAAGTGATAATGAGTTACATGAATGAATTTATTGCTTACTCAAAGATATCATACTAGCTTATCGTGTGCTTAATATGCTATACGTTACTTGGCGGCCCTTTCAACACATAGCATCACATGAACAGCACCTGGTACTAAATATATTCTAAATACTAATAAAAGATAAAAATATATTCTAATACAAATTCTGAAAATATTTTGTATTCTTGTCTTTCACCAAACCTTTTATAAAACTTATTCTCAATTCAAATGAATGCAGCAACAATTTCGTTGACAACATGGCCTCCCCTCATTAACAAGGTCTAAAGAAGACTTTGGTCAACTCTGCTAATTAATGAAGAGCCTAGACACGTGGGAGGGAGGGGTGACATAACCGGTTTAACCGGCGTCGAGCTTAGTGCAAGGAAGGAGTAGGACCTGGTTTCTCTTTACTGTAGATCTTGCCATTACCCTTTCTTTACCCTTCCAAGAATTAAGTATCAGATAATCATTTAGTTAACATTTTCTTCACATTCGATCACTTATACATATCAGAAACTTACGGACATTTGAAACTGCAATAAACTATACTCGTATAGCAAAGAATTTGCACAAATGATGATGATCAATAACTTACAACAAGGTGACAGTTGACACACTTCCTCCATCCTCACAGCAACCTTTCTCTCTCTCCCTAACTGCGCACTGATTATAATAATGTCCAATCGTATTATTTACGGATAATATATCACTGCTTAATTTTCGCAGTTTGCTTTGTTGCTATTTTGGCTTGTTATCTACGCGTCACGAATTCCCGAGGGGCTAGTTATAATAAACACGGCGTCCCAAGGAGCTTCCGCCATGTTTAGTACTAGCACCTCGGAGGTGAACGTGCCTACATTAACGAGAGGCAGTATAATATTCTAGCGATAGATAGTGTAGATCGCATACCACAGTAAGTATAATCATGACGTGTAGATAACAAGCCAAATTAGCACCCTTTGTTTTGAAATCCATACTACTACTACTAATGTGGCATTTGTTAGCACTAAGCTTGAAGTGAACATGCATATCTATAGCATATATATATATATATATATATATATATATATATATATATATATATATATATATATATATATATATATATGTATATATATAATATATATATATATATATATATATATATATATATATATATATATATATATATATATATATATATATATATATATATATATATATATATATATATATATATATATATATAATATATATATATATATATATATATATATATATATATATATATATTCCCTATATATATATATATATATATATATATATATATATATATATATATATATATATATATATATATATATATATATATATGTATGTATATATATATATATATATATATATATATATATATATATATATATATATATATATATATATATATATATATATATATATAATATATATATATATATATATATATATATATATATATATATATATATATATATATATATATATATATATATATATATATATATATATATATGTAAAAATCACAGTATTAGATGCACGTGACTTCGGTACATAAGCGAATACCACAGGAAAAAGACAGGCAGAAGTTCAGTAGTACCAAGCGCTTTCACGTTTATTGACGCATCGTCCGGGAGCACAAATGAGACACAAATATGCCAAGAAGGTTACAAAGTAAACAAAATAGAAGAAGACATACCAGATGGTCAAAGCGTCAATAAACGTGAAAGCGCTTGGTACTGCGGAACTTCTACTGTCTTTTTCCTGTAAGGATTCGGCTTATATATATATATATATATATATATATATATATATATAACTATCTACTCTATATATATATATATATATATATATATATATATATATATATATATATATATATATATATATATATATACTCTTCTACTATATATGTATATAGTTTAAATGATGTTCATCGCATTTTTTAAAAAGTACAGCCCAGTTGAATGATGCTCTCATTATGTACCGTTTTGTATTGGGTGCTTATAAAAACGCTAACTGGAGCGTACCATCGTCGACTAAAATTGTCTATTGGGTGTCAGTGGATGTACGATCGTTGACTACAAAATATTTTTAAATATTCGCGGAAAAATAGTAGGCCTAGTTGCGAAGGTTTTAAATCACGCGCCTTGAGGATGCTGGAGTTCACAGATCACGCTGTTGTTTTGTTTGAAGCATCACCTGGCTGCGCATGCGTAATTCTTCCTTCCGCACTAAAGCATCAGCCGGGCGCATCGGTAGGAGAGCGATTTCTTAACGCATCCGTGTTTTGCAGAACTTTTGCGAGTGTTAGCATATTTGTGATGCAACAGGATGTTTGCAGAGATGTCCCAACGTCATCAGGACCGTGAAAGGTGCATATTGCCTGTTGGTAGTGAGTGTGGGAGGTGAGTTTTAGACTGGGATGCTGGAGAGGACCAGAAGGCCCAGGTGACCTAGCTTCTAAATGCCGTGTGCGGCCGCTGGCGACCGAAGGGGACCAAGGACCACATCCCATGCCTTTTACAACCCCTAAGGCATCAAGGGTGTCCTGAGGAGCATCCCGTAAGCATTTGGGGCCTCAACAAAAAGGACATTGGCCAGTACTTGTTGGAGCTCGATCGAGAGCAGGTGGAAAATCCTCATTTCGATGGCAGTGGTCATCTAGTGATGAGACATCTTTGCCTGATGTTGATGATAGTACTTGCCATCAATGTCTGTGCAGGAGCCACAGGAGGAAAGTGAACTTGAATTTAGTGGTTCAGTGCGCGAGGAAGTCTGAGGAGGAGGAGGAGGCCCTGATTGTGGCTGGTGGGGACGAGACGAAGTGTTGGTGAAAGTGAGGAGATGGGTCAGTGGGGAGGGTGGGAGTGCGAGAAGTGCGTGCGGCGCCGCGGGCCCTTAGAAGATGCATAACATCGCGGCGGCTTGGGTGAAGGCCGTTAGTCCGAGTGATGAGGGTGGTTGGAGGACTGCACTGGAGTTCATTCAGCTCTTCCTGACGCGGGAATTGCTGGAATACCTCATTGCAGAAAGGATACATTTCGGTAATGCGTGAGGAACACAGACCACGTTATTAAACTAGTGAGGCTGCAACCTGGACATAGCGCATTTTTAGGCTCCACATTTTTTTAAATGACGCCTGCTGCCGGCGTCAGGCAATATTGGGCCCAGTACTGTAAATCGCCAATGTACCCGGCATTATGTCCGCGATAGTTTCCTGGCATTGGACAGGTATTTCAATGCCTTCAGCGAAGGAGCCATACGGAATAGCCCGACCGCTCATCTTAGTCCACCCAGTGTTGGACTACATTCGTGAATAGTGCCACTCTGGTTCCTTCCAAGAACCTTTCTTTGGATGAGGGGATGATGCCATCCAAAAGGCATCTAAGTATAAAAGTGTACAACCCCAAGAAGCCAAAGAAATATGGTGTGAAGTTATTTTTTATTACGGAGTCCAACACTGGATACATCGTGGACTTCTTGGTGTATTCTGGGGTCTTCTCCACGCTGCGTGACACTGTCTTCGGTCTTGTGGATCGTTTCCGTAACCAGGGATACCACCTGTTTATAGATAATTATTATAACTGGTATCCTGGCCGGGAACTGCATGAAGCAGGTGTGCGTCAGTACTTGCCGGTTGGTGCGTGGGGCGAATGTCTAAGAGGTTGCTAGCCAGCCGCAACATCTGCAGAGGAGAGAGCAGCGGAACGGAGATGTCTTCGTCATCTGTTGGAAGGGGGTCAAACTCGTGCCCATGATTACGACGAGTCATGAGCCCATCCAAGAAGAGATCATTCAGCAGAAGAAGACACGTCGGCAGGGATGAGTTATGTATGAGGAGTTTCGTGTCCAACAGCCTACTGTCATCGGGCACTACAACAGGCACATGGGAGGAGTTGATCTCTTTGATCAACTCATCCAGTATTTTCCCTTCGCCAGGAGAACCAGGAGGTGGACACAGAAGCTCCTCAGATACCTCCTTCAGTTGGCCCTCCAGAATGCCTACATCCACTACTGTGGGTACAATTCAGATGCCCGGAGGGGATTTGTCCCACATCCAGTTTCTCGAGGTGGCTGAATGCCCTCATCCTTCAATCCAGAGGTGGCCTTCCAACACTGCCCGTCTGCCCAGGCTCCAGATCTGCCCCAAGAGGATGGGGCAGATGTCGCTAGGAGGGCCAGCCTCAGTCTTCTACTTCCTGGCCTGCCCCTGCTGCTGCCATGCTGATGATGCTGCCCTTGATGATGCCACCTTGATGATGCCGCCCCTGCTGCCCCTGCTGCCGCCTCCCTCACATTCCAATGTCCCATCGGGTAGTGGACCCTGTTGTCGGCTGCAGGCGGGGATCTACACTGGAGCTCCCTGAAACGAAAGAAACTGATTATAGTGTGCCATATGAATGGCAGAAGAGACACGTACGTCTGTCGCATCCTGAGTAGCACTTTGCAGGTTCGGGAGTGTGACCCTAAGTACCACACTGCAGTCATATATTGGTTAAGCCTACCCGAGGGACACCGGAGGGGCACCCAGCCCAGGACTCCGAAGAGGCGGTCCATCCGCCCAGTAAGAGGCGCGTCCCTCCTCCCACCTGTACCTCCTCGCCGAGGAAGGAAAAAATGCAAGACTCCAATGGAGAGGGAGAAAACAAGAACAGAACAAAGTCGGGATTACAGTGAAGTATTCTGCATTGATTTTATATTTAGTTTATATTTATTACAAGTTTTTATATATCTGTATTTATTATTGCATATTATTTCGTTTTTTTATGCAAAAAAGTTTTTTCATCTGCATTCTTTTAGTTGTATTCATACCAAAGTAAAAAAATATAATATGTATATATATGTGTATGTATGAATGTATGTATATATATGCATATATATATATATATATATATATATATATATATATATATATATAAATATATATAAATATATATATATATATATATATATATATCTATATATATATATATATATATATATATATATATATATATATAAGTAAATAAAATCACGAAACAGAAACACTGGAGTGCGAGGCCTTTCGACACTAGTCCAATACTTAGCAGACTGAAGAAATAAAAGTATGTTTACAAGAAAATGCATATAAATGACAGATAGAGGATTATAAAGGAAACATATGTACCTGGAATCCAACACAATTGAAGAATTCGCAGAACTGCCAAACAGTTAAATATTCAGAGGTTTTTACAAAGGATTCGGATCAACCGTTCAGGAGCAGGGACAGGACAATTAAAAGATTATACAGGTTCGTGACTGACCACCTAAAAATTTTTAGTACAACACAATAATTCTCTTTTTTTTTTGTAAACAATGATAACTTTTTGCAAGATGAACATTTTTACAAATAAAAAAAATTATATTAAACATAGAAAATATATATCAAGTAGCTATCTTGTAATTAAGTCAGTGATTTTATCTTTTAGGTCATTCTTGAACATTTTCTAATACAGGGTCCCAAATAATACATGCCAGGGCTAAGATTAAAATTGCAACTGAAGTAAGCTGGATAATAGAGGACTCAATAGATTTCTTGAGAAATCTTTCGATCTAGTAATCACTTAACTCAGTCCAATTTATCCTGTGAGTTTCCACTTAAATGAATGAATATAGCATTGGATGCTTGTCAGTTTTGACTGAATACTTATGTTGCTTAATACGTACATCTAAATCTTTGCTAGATTGGCCAATATAAAAAGAGGGGCAATCCAAACATGGAATTTTATATATCATGTTGTTGTTTTCTTTAGGGCTATTTTTTATTAACATTCTTTTGAGTGTGTTATGATAAGAAAAAACGAGGTTGACATTAAAAAATTTTAACAATGATTTATGTTTTCAAAACCACTAAAATAAGGCAAGCTAAGAATATTCTTAGGGGTTTCTTTCTTAATGTTACTTTCACTATAAAACTTTTGTGGGCTTTATTCCTGGCAAATATCTAGTATATGTGAAGAATGTATAAATCTGTCCCTATTTTCTTATGTATTCAGTTTCTTTATCCAAATACTGGGGACTGACAATGCGCAAGGCTCGTAAAAACATAGAGGAAAAAATTGATATTTTGATGTTGAGGTGATGGCCTGAATAAAAATGGACATAAGTTAAGTTGTTGGTTGATTTCCTATAAATACTGAATTTACATTGAAATGGTTCTCTACCATGTATTAAAACATCTGAAAGGGAGACAATTGTCTTTTCTAATTCTAACGTAAACTTAATGGATGGTACCTGGTTATTCAAATTGCAGAATTAAAATCATTTACATCAATACTAGCAGGCAAACGCTAAAATATCGTCAACATACCTACTTCTTTGAAGTATAAATGATATTAGGTATATATCGTTTTCAAAGAATTCCATGTACAAGTTTGAGAGGGTGAGATGAGGTTGCCTTACGTGCCATACCAAATATTTGTTATTAAAATGCACCATTGAATATAAACTTACAATCACAAATGCACAGCCTAGTGAGAGAAATGATATGACTTACAGGTAGAGGTAATTCGTGATGGATTAATTCATTACTAAGATACTCTAAAATGGAATCTACTTGGGACTTTAGTAAAAGGAACAAACATCAAAACTAACAGATCTATCAGTGGGGCAAAAAGTAATTTTGTTTGAATTTATCAGCAAATCCTAGACCGTATATACATGTGAGAATCTGAGATAGTTCCAAGTAACGGAGACAAGAGTTTGGTAATATATTTCGAAGTTTATATGATATTGAGCCAACAGTACTGATAATAAGCGGCATAAGTTGTTTTCTTTGTGTTTTACTGATCCATACAAGTAAGGTAGCGATGGAAATTTTACCGACAACGGCCTATTAGTTCTTTTTATCTTTAGGATTTTTCACTGTGCTGTTGGAAACTTTTTATGACTTGATCAAGGGGAATTTTGTTAGTTTTTGTATGTCGTATCATCATCCAGTAGGGCTTGCATACGTGATATGTAGTCAACTTTATCTAAAATTAAAATGCTATTCAGTTGTAAAGCTTTTGTGATGTGGATTGTATGCTTTTTAAAAAGTCAGTCAAGCAGGAAATTGCTTTCATGCCTAACATTTAAGGAACTAGAAAAGCCAAATTTCATTTAATCATTCTATCCCGGATAATTGGAAGGACTCGCTGCGACGAAATTTATGGAAAACATCGTAGGACTAGATGCCTAACAAGAAAACTCGACAGAAAACTAAAAATCTTATTGATAGCAGTGACTGGACTAATAGTGCACGCAATGACTGCGTTATAAATTTATCAAATAAACAAATAAGTGAAAATATTGAGTGCGCTTTCTAGATGGATTTATCCTTCTTTATCTAACAGACCCTCGGCTTTAACGATTGCGTCGTCCCTATGTGTGTTGAAAAACATTGTGATATTCCTCCAATCATAGTATAGTTAAAGTATCATTTATGGAGCTGCGAATGTTAGGCATGAAAGCAATTTCCCTGCTCGGTATAAGAAAAGCTTGACCGACTTTAAAAAAGACAATACAATCCACATCACAAAAGCTGATAAATCGAATAGTATTGAAAAAATTTGAACCTTCGGTCAACTTTGACTCGACCGAAATGGTCGAAAAACGCAATTGTAAGCAAACACTCTTTCATTCTAGTAATATTCAGTCATTTACCTTCATTTTGCAACAAACGGGAAGTCTCTAGCACAATATTTCGATATATGGTGAATTTTTGAAAAAAACATTTTCCTTCCCTCTGCGCGCGGTAACTCCGCTGAAAATCCTAGCATTTCTTGAGTCACCTTGTCGTAATTTTCGTCCCGTTTTATATTAGGCCTTACATAAAGTGTTATACATCAACATGTGCGAAATTTCATTTAGAATACAACAAAAATAACTCATGGTTATGGCTTTTATCAGTTTTGAAATATTTTCGTCACGATAAGTGACAAAATTGAACCTTTGGTCAACTTTGACTCGACAAAATGGTCGAAAACGCAGTGTAACAAACACTCTTTCATTCTAGTAATATTCAATCATTTACCTTCATTCTGCAACAAACAGGACGTCTCTGGCACAATATTTCGATATATGGTGAATTTTGAAAAAACTTTCCTTCCCTCCGGGCGCAGTAGCTCCTTTGAAAATCCTAGCATTTCTTGAGTCACCTTGTCGTAATTTTCGCGCCCTTTATATTAGGCGTTACATAAAGTGTTATACTCAAAATG
Source organism: Macrobrachium rosenbergii (assembly GCF_040412425.1). Classification (NCBI taxonomy): domain Eukaryota; kingdom Metazoa; phylum Arthropoda; class Malacostraca; order Decapoda; family Palaemonidae; genus Macrobrachium; species Macrobrachium rosenbergii. The sequence continues at coordinate 385,938 of NW_027100727.1, forward strand.
TGCGCAATTTCATGTAGAATACAAATAATTCATGGTGGTAGCATTTATTAGTTCTCAAATATTTTCATATAAATCACGATAAGTGCCAAAATTTGAACCTTCGGTCAACTTTGACTCGACCGAATGGTCGAAAAACGCAATTGTAAGCTAAAACACTTACAGTCTAGTAATATTCAATCAATTACCTTCATTCTGCAACAAACGGGACGTCTCTAGCACAATATTTCGATATATGGTGAATTTTTGAAAAAACCTTTTCCTTCCCTCCTTTTGTGCTCCGCTGAAAAATCTAGCATTTCTTGAGTCACCTTGTCGTAATTTCGCGCCCTTTTATATTAGGCGTTACATAAAGTGTTATACATCAAAATGTGCGCAATTTCATGTAAACCACAACTATAAAGCAATTCATGGTGGTAGTATTTTATTAATTCTCAAATATTTTTCATATAAATCATTAAGTGACAAAATTTGAACCTTCGGTCAACTGACTCGACCAGGAAATGGTCGAAAAAGCGCAATTGTAAATAAACCTCTTACATTCTAGTAATATTCAATCCCATTTACCCCTTCGTTTTGCAACAAACAGGACGTCTCTAGCACGATATTCCGATTTATGGTGAATTTTTGAAAAAACTTTTTCCTTCCCTCGGCGTGTGGTAACTCCACTGAAAATCCTAGCATTTCTTGAGTCACCTTGTCGTAATTTTCGCGCCGTTTTGTAATAGGCGTTACATAAAGTGTTATACATCAAAATGTGCGCAATTTCATGTAGAATACAACAAAAATAACTCATGGTTGTAGCTCTTATTAGTTTTGAAATATTTTCATATAAATCACGATAAGTGACAAAAATTTGAACCTTTGGTCAACTTTGACTCGAGCGAAATGGTCGAAAAACGCAATTGTAAGCAAACACTCTTTCATTCTAGTAACATTCAATCATTTCCATCATTTTGCAACAAACGAAGTCTGTACAATATTCCGATTTGTGTTGAATTTTGAAAAAACCTTTCCTTCACTCGGGCACAGTAACTCCGCTATGAAAATCTAGCATTTCTTGAGTCACCTTGTCGAAATTTTCGCCCGTTTTATATTAGGCGTTACATAAAGTGTTATACATCAAAATGTGCACAATTTCATATGAAATACAACTAAACATAATTCATGGTTGTGGCTTTATGAGTTTTGAAATATTTTCATATGAATCACGGTAATTGACAAAATTTGAACCTTCAGTCCAGCTTTGACTCGACCGAAATGGTCGAACGCAATTTTGAGCCAAACCTCTTACATTCTGAAGTAATATTAATCAATTACCTCCATTTGCAACAAACGGGAAGTCTCTAGCACAATATTTCGATGGTGAATTTTTGAAAAAACCTTTTCTTCGCGCAGTAACTCCGCTGAAAATCCTAGCATTTCTTGAGTCACCTTGTCAATTTTCGCGCCGTTTTATATCAGGCGTTACATAAGTGTTATACCACTCACCATTTGCCGAACGACAGACGCACGTGGCCAAAATATGGGTAGCAGCCGTGAGGAGCTGGATTTCTTCACTTTTGCTAGATTCTCAACCTTTCCCCCTTCCATTGGCACAACACGAATATCTCCGACATTATCACTGAATGTGCAAAATAAGCGAAAAACCGACAAAAAACAAATGCGAAAAGCCACATTTGCTGCCACAAGCGCTATACTTTTACAAGAACTGTTTACAAACGTTCGGCTTATTCCAGGTTCAGACTTCGTGCTCCCAGCTCCAGAAACCGACACTCAGTTACCATTTAACTATTTTTTTTTTTAGCTCTTCCTGCATACAGCACAGTACCCTATTTACGGTTCTTACTACTTGTTTTTTAAGTATCTGATAACGCATTCAAATTTAAAACCTTCTCCAAACAAGATGAAAATCCTCAATAACAGGATATTTGTCAACTTCCATTAAGGCAAACGCTTCTCGTTCCTGCCTGACGCCTTTCTCGTACATACTGTAAGCGTGAAATACTGTATGATGGCCATTTTGTTAAATCTCATTGCGTATAATGGATTAGTAATAACAGTATTGATCACCTGCAGAGAAGTGTTTTAAACCAAGAGACCTCAACCCAAAACACATTCACGGACATGACATTCACATTACTCAGGTGGGACTTACAACAAGACGAATTTACGGATTCGCTCTTCACCACCAGTAAATTCGAACTTAGGTGCATGTTTATCCGAATTATAGTGGATTAAATATTTGAATGACATCTGAGGTTTAGCATTTTGTGAATATAAATAATATGACAAATTTATATATATATATATATATATATATATATATATATATATATATATATATATATATATATATATATATATATATATATATATATATATATATATATATATATACATATATATACATACTATGGATTTCAGGCAAAAATACGTGTGTTTTTACTTTAATATCTCCCACACTAATTATTTGATCAGAATAGTATTTTGACACAGCCTCTATAGACCTCCTAATTTTTTTATACTATGATGCATTTTCAAATCCCGTTAATTGGTGTTTACTCTTGTCTAAAGTAAAGCCAAAGCCAAATCTTTTGGGTTTGTTAAGCAAATGCGAACGTCTGCTGACCCTCCTCACTTCGCTCTCCCTCCCTCACTTCGCTCTCCCTCCCTTCTCTCACTTTGTCAATGTCTTATCTAATATTTTCCATAATATCCACCTTTAACGACAGTATTTTCAATATATTTGCCATCCCCACAAGGATATCATTCGAAAATCCATAATGATAAGATTGTAAAAAATAAAGCATGATTTTGGAAGTCAAGAAAGTCAATTATGGTTTCGTTAGGTTCTTGCTGTGGAAAGTAATAGAGCACGTTTTCAAAAGGCAGGATTGATTGCTTTACCTCCTTGAAAGGTCGAGTAAATGTAATCAAGTGTTATATAAGTTGACTGAAAATTTTACGTGTATTGGCTCACTTAACCATTAACTATCGTAGTTTGGGTATCTGCTTTGGTTTATGCCTAAGCAGTTTGTTGTCTCAGTGTTTGTTGGACTGAGGAGGTTTTCCCATCATATTCATGACTGGCATGTTACTTTGCCCCCGCAAATGCAAAAATGCATTTGCATTACGTCTCCATTCCATATACAAAATGGAACAAGCTAACAATAAACTAAGGATTAGTCTTAACAGGTAAGAGAAGCTTCAGGTTTGTTGGACCTTTTTACAACCAACACAATGTAGCATAAAACACAAGCATATTACTGAATGAGTAAATCTTAATATTTCCCCTATAATTCACTCCTTATGTATATATATATATATATATATATATATATATATATATATATATATATATATATATATATATATATATATATGTGTGTGTGTGTGTGTGTGTGTGTGTGTGTGTGTAATTGTACATATCAATCCAACAAATTGTGTAGTTCGTAGATTTTTTTATCATAGTTTTAAATACTATATTTATTTGTGTCACAGTATAATTCTGTTTGTATTCTACAGCTATTGTGTTTTCCACACAGGCCTTATGATCGTATTGCAGACATCCTTAGGCATAGAGTTGTTGACAGTGCATTCACTTTTTACAGCGAAGCAGAACAGCACCGTCTGGAACCGACAATTACCCGTCGAAACACTGGTACTAACACCCACACCAAGTGCCTTTGATAATTTTGCTATCGGTACCATTCTGATTATGTACAATTACCTCGGCAAGGAAAGTGAGAAACAGTTTTTAAATCTTCGGACATATATTGCTAATAGATGCGACATCCTGGTAACTTTAGAAGGGGAGCTTCAATCTTAATGTGTTTGCTTTTTGCTTGACCTCCTATAACTTTCAATCATATTCTACAGTTCTGAAATCATTGATACTTAAATGCAGTAGTAAGCTTTACAGTATTCGTTCAAGTTGTAATTTGCAGCGACAGTTCTAGACAAAATAAACATTTTCGACATAACCTACAAGTAACCTTACACAATACGTTTATGGCCTACAATGAACGGAATGCTTTAGCATGTCAGACGCGATCTTCATAATGAAATCAAGAGTTAAATTTGAGCATGTCAACAAAAACATAGGGGAACAATAAAGGAACGACTGCAATGTTATGTTTTGAGAGAGAGAGAGAGAGTAGCTGTTGTGTAAGCCTAGGCCTATATGTAGAGCTACTCATTTCATTATATTTTTTTTTCATTTAGAGATTTGGCGATACTATATGTGTATAGTATATTTTAGCAATGGAGAGATAGAGAGAGAGAGAGTTGCTGTTGTGTAAGCCTAGGCCTATATGTAGAGCTACTCATTTTATTATTTTTTTCTTTTAGAGAATTGAACGATACTTCTCTTTGTATAGTATGTTTTAGCAATGGAGAGAGAGAGAAGAGAGAAGCTAAGGTAACGTCGAAACATCCAGTTACTTGTGTTTTCCCGCCCGATTCTGTAAGCTACTCCGCACATCATAGAAGAACGCTCTTGCGGATTTAAACGAATTTGGTCAACCTACCTAAGCTGTCACATCATTTGCTGCCATTAATTCAGCCTTTAACACCGTGAAATATAAATATGAATGTGTAAAAATTATAGAAATTATCATTACCTCGTATCATGATGCAATAATAAGCCTGTTCATAACGGAAAACGGTAAATATTGCCGTTCTGATAAAGCAGTACTACACCGAGATATCCACTTTATCTTTAGACCTCTATGAACGAAGTCTCTGAGAAATTCTGATTAGTGGTTGTAGTAGTTTTAAGTATCAGAACGTTTTTTGTTTGCAGATTTAATATATATGATATAATTTGCATTGTATTTTCATATTCTGATAAATTTACCGAGATTATGTGTTTTCTGTAGAAAAAATTAAAATTCGATGAACGAAATCTAATAAAAACTGTATCCTCACCTTTCTTGCCGAGTGCACATGGTAGATTCGCTAAGAAAACACATTCACCTTCAAAAAGTCTGACACGGGTTGCGTGAAAGCAGCATCATCCCAGCTGGAACATCAAATCTCAGTATGCCGGTGCACCATAACATGGGGTTCTTATAAGACCACACAATGGAAAATGTATATCAAAACTCTAGATATAGTGTGCTGGCGCATTCGCACTCGAGCACTTAATGAATATCGCAAGGAGGGGAGAAAAAGGTGGTATGCATCGATGAAACATGGTTCACCATGAGCATGCATCCTAACGTGAGTGGGTTGATATACACAGTCCTCTATTCGCGACAAGTGCCGCAACAGTCAGCAGGTCCCTCCTGGAAGAAGGGGAGCGTTTTGTGCTTGTTGCTGCGTTTGCAGAAGATGGTTTCATTGAGGAATAATTGCTTGTGTTTTCCTACAAAAAACAAAACTGGTGACTACCATGGCGAATGAATACCGACCTCTTCGTTCGTTGTCGTCAACTTCTTCCATCATTACCTGAGCCAGCAGTGCTTGTGCTTGATAATGCACCCTACCACAACCAACTGAGTGAAGATAGTCGTTGCCCAAACTCCTCCACCATTAAAGCAGATATCATGAAATGGTTGACGTGCCGCCAGATACCATTCCCTCCAAGCATACACGCCTGAGCTGTTGCCAAATTTACCAAGCAAAATCGCCCACTACCTGTGTATAATATGACAACATCATCCCGTTCATGGGGACATGAAGTTGTCCGACTACCACCTGCTCCTCCTGACTCAATGCCATTAGGCAGGTCTGAGGCTTTATGAAAGTGGTACGTTCCTCATTGCAGCCATTCACTCGGGCAGATTTACAGGCCAGAATAGTGCAACAAGGGACGTGTGGGACGGTGCAATAAGACGGTCCAGAGCCTTCGAGGAAGCATACTGGTCAAATGATAACATCCAAAGACCTGTAGATCCTATGTATAATCATCACCATAAACAGTGATGATGAGGATGATCTGTTCCTTGACAGTGATGACGATTATGAATAAATTTTTTGTGATTTTTTTTCAATTGTTTCCTTTAGTCTCCCAACTGATGGCGATAATTATTTCACATGAGAGAGAGAGAGAGAGAGAGAGAGAGAGAGAGAGAGAGAGAGAGAGAGAGAGAGAGAGAGAGTCAGTTAGACAGACAGAGAAACTTTTATAATGCTTCTCTTATCACTAACATCTTTATCATGATTATCATTACAACTGTTATCATTATTACTATTTTTGTCTTAATAGAGTATAGATACCAGGGCCACCAGCAGATAAGGTAGTAGTTATGAAAATAACAGTAAAACGAAGAGAGATGCAGATTGGAGATACATAGATAAAGATAACTACTGCATGACTGTTCAATGCAATTGTCTGTCTGCACCTTAAAAAAGGAATTAAGCTAGATATCTGAATCTCTTGTAATTGTATGATGGGTCTTAAGCTGTATTATGAGATTTGAATTTTGTTTATCTTTCAATTCATGGCGTATATCGCACGAGAGCTTTGGGATTAAAGCCCTCAGGGCAGGTTCATCAAGTTGGATAAATAGGCTAAAGGCTATAAACTCCTTATACACCCTGACGAAATACAACAATATCATGAAATGTTAATAATAAGAATTATAACAAGAATCCAACATATCAATTCTATCAATTATTATAACAGGTTAAGAAAGGTAGAGTAAAGCAGCGCCGGAGAGACTAGGAGGGATAGAGGAGGGTCAAGACAGAGGGCGGGAAGGAGAGGGAGGGACGGGGGAGTGTAGGTATTCGAATTGCTTTACCTACTTAATCGATTCACTTGGCTTAGGCTTTATTAGGCCAAGAGTAAACACCTTAATTAACGAGATTTGCCAATGCATTATAGTATAAAAAATTAGGGGAAGGTCTCAAGATTGTTTTGTCAAAGTACCATTCTGATTTGATAATTAGTATGGGATAAAGAAAAACACACTCTTTTTTGCCAGAAATGCATAGTAGTTTCCTATGTATAAAACTGAATCAAAACTATAAACAGAGACTTATTTGCACCCATTTCATCAACCTGCAAAACAAGGTTGTGAAAGTGACCTGCAATCAGACTTTTATCATAATGGACAACTTACAAACGTCAAAATAGCAAGGTCAATTTAATGATACTATATGAATGAACTGAGGACCAGAGAGAGAGAGAGAGAGAGAGAGAGAGAGAGAGAGAGAGAGAGAGAGAGAGAGAGAGAGAGAGAGAGCCATTCGTGAAATGCTCATTACATATTCTATCTATCGATCTATCTCTGATTTTTTTTTGAATAGTGGGAGACATTATTGGTGTCGGTCAATCTATATGTTAAATATCACGGAAAAATAATGACAAACACATGTGAATAATAAAGCCAGAATTTCTTCTTGTCATTATTAGAAAAAATGTAAGAATTTTTGAGAGAGAGAGAGAGAGAGAGAGAGAGAGAGAGAGAGAGAGAGAGAGAGAGAGAGAGGCCCCCTTCCTGTGGTTGACTTTTAGAAAATGTATAAATCCATAACACATTCTTGTAATGAAGTATTACGACAGGGATGCCTACCAGGTAAGCATAATACAGAAGTGAGTGATCTATATTGAAAGTGATCTATAAACCGTTAACACATGATATAGACACAGCTAATGAAGGGAAGTGTAAGTGACGTCTCTACATATATTAGGGTAATGCTCCACTAACGTTATTATTATCATTATTATTATTATTATTATTACCTTATTATTATTAATATTATTATTATTATTATTCAGAAGATGACCCTATTCATATGGAACAAACCCATAGGGGCCACTGACTTGAAATTGAAGCTTCCAAAAGAATATTAAGGTGTTCATTTGAAAGAAGTAATATTATTATTATTATTATTATTAAAAATACTCATAGTAGCATGAATCTTAAAATGGAGAAGCAAATCCACAGTTATGTATATGCACATATATTTAAAGATAAATCGATATAGATAGCTTTCGGGAGCCGAACAAGTTCCCGAAAGCTATCTATATTGATTTATCTGGCCTATATCTTCTGTGGATTCACCCCCCTATGTATTATGTGTGTGTGTATTATTATTATTATTATTATTATTATTATTATTATTGTGTGTATCATTCAGAAGATAAACCCCTGTTCACATTGAACAAGCCCACCAAAGGAGCCACTGACTTGAAATTCAGGCTTCCAAAGAATATTATGGTGTTCATTTGAAAGAAGTAATATTTCATATTTATCGATATCTTATAATTACTCCTTCCTCTTGGTAGTATACAATCATGTGCTTTGTTTTTTAAATGTATTCAGCCTGGGGCAATAATGATTTAGGAAAATGTCATTAAAACTGCTGTTTGGTTTCGTTCTATAAGACATGAAAATTTGATTATATTTATTAAAAGGCGATACAGAAATGATCGAAAAACTTTTTAAATTTTTCCAGCTCCTGGAAGGACGAGAGAGAAAAATCATTCGTGCATGCGCCCAACGCTGCTATGGCTCAGAAAAATGTAAATTTCAGTCTCCGGAAACAAAAGCTGATTAAAAACAAGGCTAAGAGTTTACAGACGAATTCAGTGAAAAATTTTATGCTCGTGAAAATATGGACTACATCGCGGAGGAGCAGTACGGAGTCGACGTTTCAACTAGGAGATTTTAAAGCAGGAATATTTCTAATACTATCACATTTGGAACTAAGTTCTGCACTTGAGACAAGGAATCACGAGAGAAGATGACCTGGTATGAAGACTTGAATAAGCACGGCAAGGAATCAAGAGAGGAGGACGCTGGAATGAGAGACTTCGGAACTGTCACGAAAGCAGAGAGAGAGGAATTGTATTGCCAGAATTACCATTTGGATCAACAGATCGGTGAAGTCTCACTTAAGGAATCAAGAGGAATTTCGCCGTCTCGAATCCTTCAGTCAGTCCTGGGCACAGAGAAACGCCATGTATATCAGGAAAGGAAAGAAGAGGAGTGGTTGAATCGATGCTGAAATGGCCTAAAACCTTCAGAGTCTTCCTTGAAAGTGCTTCAGAAACCTTCGGTCTCAGCTCCTGGAAGGGCGAGGGAGAAGAGGAGCCATTCCCCAATGGCCCCAGCGCTATAGCACAGTGGAACACCAACTTCAGAGTCTACAGAAGCAAGCTCCGAAATCCTTCGAGACGCCCTGAAGCATTCAGATGTCATATTCAAAATGTAGGGATAATGAGTGCCTGAACCACAAGGCAGAGGGGCACCAAGGCGCCCTAAGGATGCCTTCCATTGAAGGCAGCCTTGACTGGGGAAGGTCCTCCTCAAGAGGCTGCCTAAGGTGTAGGTTTCCTGCCAGGCTGGGGAAGCAGGCCTGAGGAGGGCCTGAACCACAAGGGTGAGGGGCCCCAAGGAGCCCTAAGGATGCCTTCCCTTGAAGGCAGCCTTGACTGGGGAAGATCCTCCTCAGAGGCTGCTTCCCTGGAGGTAGGCACGCTTCCTGCCAGGCTGGGGAAGCGAGCCTGAGGAGGGCCTGAACCACAAGGGTGAGGGGCCCCAAGGCAGCCTAAGGGTGCCTTCCCTTGAAGAGCAGCCTTGATTGAGGAAGATCCTCCTCGACTGCTTCCTGGAGAATGAGCAAGTTTCCTGCCAGGCTAAGAGAAGCAGGCCCTGACCCTGAGGTGAGAGACCCCAAAGGCTAAGGTGTCTTCCCTTGAAGGCAGCCTTGACGAGGAAGATCCTCTTCAGAGGCTGCTTCCTGGAGGTGAGCAGGTTTCCTGCCAGTCTGAAGCGTGCGGGGCCTGAACCATAAGGTGAAAGGGCACCAAGGCGCCTAAGGATGCCATCCCATGGGAAGGCTGGCCAGGCTGGGAAGATCCTCCTCCAGAGGCTGCTTCCTTGGAGGTGAGCAGGTTTCCTGCCAGGCTGAGAAGCAGGCTTGAGAGGGGGCTGACCCCACAAGCTGAAGGCGCTAAAGGATGCCTTCCTTGAAGGCACCCTTGGCTGGGGAAGATCCTCCTCAGAGGCTGCTTCCCTGGAGGTAGGCAAGTTTCCTGCTAGGCTGGGGAAGCGGGCCTGAGGAGGGCCTGAACTACAAAGGGTGAGAGGACCCAAGACGCCCTAAGGATGCCTTCCCTTGAAGGCAGCCTTGACTGGGGAAGATCCTCCTCAGAGGCTGCTTCCCTGGAGGTAGGCAGGTTTCCTGCCAGGCTGGGGAAGCGGGCCTGAAGGGGCCCTGACCAACAAAGCAGAGGGGCCCCAAGGCACCCTAAGGTGTCTTCTCTTGAAGGCAGCCTTGACTGGGGAAGATCCTCAGAGGCTGCTTCCTGGAGGTAAACAGGTTTCCTGCCAGGCTGAAACGGGCCTGAGGAGGGCCTGAACTACTGAGGTGAAGAGCCCAAGGCACCCCCTAAGGATGCTTTCCTTGAAGGCAGCCTTGACTGGGAAGATCCTCCTCAGAGCTGCTTCCCTGGAGGTAGGAGCGCTTCCTGCCTGAGGGCCTGAACCACAAGGTGAGGCCCCAAGGCACTAAGGGTGCCTTCTTGAAGGCAGCCTTGATTGGGGAAGATCCTCCTCAGAGGCTGCTTCAAAGGAGGTAGGCAAGTTTCCTGCCAGGCTAGGTAAGCGGGCCTGAAGGGGGCCTGACCCACAAGGGTGAGGGGCCCCAAGGCGCCCTAAGGTGTCTTCCCTTGAAGGCAGCCTTGACTGGGGAAGATCCTCCCTAGAGGCTGCTTCCCTGGAGGTAGGCAGGTTTCCTGCCAGTCTGGGGAAGCGTGCCTGAGGAGGGCCTGAACCATAAGGGTGAAGGGCACCAAGGCGCCCTAAGGATGCCTTCCCTTGAAGGCAGCCTTGACTGGGGAAGATCCTCCTCAGAGGCTGCTTCCTTGGAGGTAGGCAGGTTTCCTACCAGGCTGGGGAAGCAGGCCAGAGAACCTGACCCACAAGGCTTAGAGACTAGGGCGCCCTGAGATGCCTTCCCAGAGGCAGCCTTGACTGGGGAAGATCCTCCTCAGAGGCTGCTTCCCTGGAGGAAGGCAGGTTTCCTGCCAGGCTGAAATGGGCCTGAGGAGGTCTGAGCCACAAGGGTGAGGGCCCCAAGGCGCCCTAGGATCTGCCTTAGAGGCAGCCTTGACTGAGGGAAGATCCTCTTCAGAGGCTGCTTCCCTGGAGGTAGGCAGATTTCCTGCCAGGCTGAGAAGCGAACAGAGGGGCCTGACCCCACAAAGCAGAGAAATTTAAAGGCACCTAAGGTGTCTTCTCTTGAAGGCAGCCTTGACTGGGGGAAGATCCTCCTCAAAGGCTGCTTCCTGGAGATAGGCAGGTTTCCTGCCAGGCTGGGAAACAGACTGAGGAGGGCCTGGTCACAGGGTGAAGAGCCCAAGGCACCCTAAGGATGCTTTCCCTTGAAGGCAGCCTTGACTGGGGAAGATCCTCCTCAGAGGCTGCTTCCCTGGAGGTAGGCACGCTTACTGCCAGTTTGGGGAAGCAGGCCTGAGGAGGGCCTGAACCACAAGTGAGGGCTGGCGCTGAGGTGCCTTCAGCAGGCACCCTTGACTGGGAAGACCACTCCTCAGAGGCTGCTTCCTGGAAGTGACACGCTTCCTGCTAGGCTGGGAAGCCCGGGCCTGAAAGCCTGAACCACAGGGTGAGGGCCCCAAGGCGCCTAAGGATGCCTTCCCTTGAAGGCAGCTGACGGGAAGATCCTCCTCAGAGGCACTTCCCCTGGAGATAAGCAAGGATTTCCTGCCAGGCTGGGGAAACGGGCCTGAAGCCTGGGCATGAAGGCCCCAAGGCCTCCCTAGGATGCCTTCCAGCAGAGGCTCCGCCCGGCTAGGAAGATCCTCCTCAGAGGCTGCTTCCTGGAGTGACACTGCAACACTGCCAGGCTGGAAGCAGGTCTGAGGAGGGCCTGAACCACAAGGGTGAGGGTCCCAAGGCGCCCTAAGTATGCCTTCCATTGAAGGCAGCCTTGACTGGGGAAGATCCTCCTCAGAGGCTGCTTCCCTGGAGGTAGGCAGGCTTCCCGCCAGGCTGGGGAAGCGGGCCTGAGGGAGGCCTGAACCACAAGGCTGAGGGGCCCCGAGGCGCGCCCTATGGATCCCAGCTTCCCTTGAAGGCAGCCTTGAGTGGGGAAGATTCTCCTCAGAGGCTGATTCCCTGGAAGTAGGCAGGTTTCCTGCTAGGCTGGGGAAGCTTGCCTCAGGGGGACCTGAACCACAAGGCTGAGGGGCCCCAAGGCACCCTAAGGATGCCTTCCCTTGAAGGCAGCCTTCACTGGGGAAGATCCTCCTCAGAGGCTGCTTCCCTGGAGGTAGGCAGGCTTCCTGCCAGGCTGGGGAAGCGGGTCTGAGGAGGGCCTGAACCACAAGGGTGAGGGTCCCAAGGCGCCCTAAGTATGCCTTCCATTGAAGGCAAAGGCGCCCTAAGTATGCCTTCCATTGAAGGCAGCCTTGACTGGGGAAGATCCTCCTCAGAGGCTGATTCCCTGGAGGTAGGCAGGCTTCCCGCCAGGCTGGGAGCGGGCCTGAGGAAGCCTGAACCACAAGGCTGAGGGCACCGGGCTCCCTATGGATACTTCCTTGAAGGCTCCCTTGACTGGGGAAGATCCTCCTCAGAGGTTGCTCCCCTGGAAGTAGGCAGGCTTCCTGCTAGGCTGGGGAAGCGGGAGGAGGATCTGAACCACAAGGGTGAGGGGCCCCAAGGCACCCTAAGGATGCCTTCCCTTGAAGGCAGCCTTCACTGGGGAAGATCCTCCTCAGAGACTGCTTCCCTGGAGGTAGGCAGGTTTCCTGCCAGGCTGGGGAAGCAGGCCTGAGGAGGGCCTGAACCACAAGGCTGAGAGGTCCCAAGGCACCATAAGGATGCCTTCCCTTGGGGGCACCCGTGACTGGGGAAGGTCCTCCTTAAAGGCTGCTTCCCTGGAGGTAGCAGGTTTCCTGCCAGGCTGGGAAAGTGGGCCTGAAGAGGCCACGAACCACAATGGTGAGGCCCCCAGGTGCCCCTAAGGATGCCTTCCTTCCAGGGCACCCTTGACTGGGAAAATACTCCTCAAGGCTGCTTCCTGGAGGTAGGCAGACTTCCTGCCAGGCTGGGGAAGCATGCCTGAGAGGTCTGAACCACCAAGGGTGAGGGCACCAAGGCGCCTAAAAGATGCAGCTCGCCAGAGAGGCACATGACTGGGGAAGATCTCCTCAGAACTGCCTTCTTTTTCTTCAGACATGACCTCCAGACCTTCATAGGATTCTTCTTCTCCTTCAAACATGACCTCAGATCTTCAGGTCTTCTTCTTCTTCTTCAGACATAGACTCCCTAGACCACCCCACAAGTCTTCTGCTTCTTCTTCAGACATAACACTAGACCTTCATAAGTCTTCTTCTTCTTCTTCTTCTTCTTTAGACATGACATGAACCTTCATAGGTCTTCTTCTTCAGACATGTCTCCAGACTCATAGGTCTTCTTCTTCTTCAGACATGAACTCTAGACCTTCACAAGTCTTCTGCTTCTTCTTCAGACATAACCTCTAGACCTTCATAAGTCTTCTTCTTCTTCTTCTTCTTTAGACATGACCTCCAGACCTTCATAGGTCTTCTTCTTCAGACATGTCCTCCAGACCTTCATAGGTCTTCTTCTTCTTCAGACATGACCTCCAGACCTTCATAGGTCTTCTTCTTCTTCAGACATTACCTCCAGACCTTCATAGGTCTTCTTCTTCTTCTTCTTCTTCTTCTTCTTCAGACATGACCTCCAGACCTTCATAGGTCTTCTTCTTCTTCAGACATGTCCTCCAGACCGTCATATGTCTTCTTCTTCTTCAGACATGACCTCCAGACCTTCATAGGTCTTCTTCTTCTTCTTCTTCTTCTTCTTCAGACATGAGCCTCAGACCTTCATAGGTCTTCGTCTTCTACAGACATGACCTCCAGACTTCATAGAGTCTTCTTCTTCTTCAGAAATGACCTCTAGACCTTCCTCAGGTCTTCTTCTTCTTCTTCTTCTTCAGGCATGTCCTCCAGACCTTCAAAGGTCTTCTTCTTCTTCTTCTTCTTCTTCTTCTTCTTCTTCTTCTTCAGACACGACCTCCAGACCTTCATAGGTTTTCTTCTTCTTCTTCTTCTTCTTCTTCTTCTTCTTCTTCAGACATGACCTCCAGACCTTCATAGGTCTTCTTCTTCTTCTTCTGCAGACATGACCTTCAGACCTTCATAGGTCTTCTTCTTCTTCTTCTGCAGACATGACCTTCAGACCTTCATAGGTCTTCTTCTTCTTCAAATGACTAAACTAGGTCTTCTTCTTCTTCTTCCAGACATGACCTCTAGACCTTCATAGGTCTTCTTCTTTTCAAACATGACTAGGCCATTATAAATAGCCAAGCCCATACACAGTCATCACACTCTTACTTAAACCTAGGTAAGCTTTAGGCTTTTGGGCCTAAGCGTAGTTAGATCATAGTGAGCTTTTAGCGGGTACTTCGCAATCAAACAATCGTTTAGTGGGATGGGCCAGATAAAGCTTGTGTAGGCCTCTTCTTGTGATTTAGCCTCCTAAGGTTACAATAATATAATGGCCTCCTCCGTAAAGTAGCTCTCACCTGGAGTCGCGCATTCATGAAAAGTCACCATTTGATGTTCAATGTTAGAGCCTCTCAGGATTCATTGCATAAACCTATTTTAACAAGGTTGGGCTGAGTCTGAGTGAAACGGGACTTCATTGCACGACAACTTCTTGATATCTTAGGTTTTATTAAAGTGACCTGTCTACTTCCGGCGTGTCAGTTCATATACGTTGCTGAATCTCGCTCGGGGGATACGGGGCGGGGGGAGTGTTAGGTGTGTGTTCGTGTGTTGGCTTCTTCCTTTATCAAATCTTCCTGAGTTTTGGTTGTTTATCATTGACTGAAAGATGTCGCGAGGCAAATTACCAAAGTTATTTTCTCCATGAATAGGAAATTTGAAGTCATGTAAGACTATTTTTAATAGGTAGTTTTGCGAGAGATTAAAAAATAGATCAACATAGGTCTATAAGGAGTTGCAGCGATTGCTGTAGAATTTTCTCTCTTTCTCTCTCTCTCTCTCTCTCTGTCATCTTCCTTCGTCTGTCCCATCTATATCAGATGTTATAAAATGGTTACAGTCCTGGACATTGATCTTAATTTGTTGTCATAATAATATCATTATTGTCTCATGCGTCGATGTATATTGAGATGTCTCGTATGCATACGCCTTTAGGCCTATGTTTTTAGATTGGCTTCCTGAGTGAGTATGTATTGGCTGGAGCCCTAACTAACACCGATACCGTCCAACGTACCTTACCCCCGCCCCATTGCTTCCAGAGAGAGAGAGAGAGAGAGAGAGAGAGAGAGAGATACAGGGAAAAAAGTCACAATTTTGGCTAGGAAAAAAGTCACAGGAAGAAAGTCACATGATTGATAGTGGCCGGTAATAAAGTGAGAGGGGAAAAATTCACAACATTTCTTGGGGTCATTCTCTCTCTCTTCTCTCTCTCTCTCTCTCTCTCTCTCTCTATGCTATTTACAGTCTTTTGTTTCTGTGCTGAAAGTCATCCATTCCCCAAGAAAATTCTTGTGCTAAACAAACAAAAGGTCGATACATAAAGGGTTAAAAAATAAAAAGGGGTGAGGTACCATCTAGGAATGATTGTTCAGACTTTTTCCTTGTGAATTTTTCCTGTGACTTTTTTTCCTAAACTTTTTTTGACATTTTTTACCTGGATTCCATTAAGGGAGGTAAGATATATAAACCTTTCTGTGGAGTCCGGTAAAAATATTAAAAATCCATCTTTTTTTATTAAATAAGGTAAAAAGAATTTAATCAACAAATAAGCTAATTTACATCCATAAAATAATAATCATTAATAAAATTAAAAAATAAAAGAGAGAAATTCAGAAAGAAAGAGAGAGAGCGTTTGTAAGCATAGAATAAAGAACAATAAATTTTTATTCCTGGGAAAGTTTAACTTACGTATTTCCTCTGTCTCTCTCTCCTTCTTTCTCGAGGGTGAGAGAGATAAATTATGCAGCTTAAACTTTCCCAGGAAAATACAGAATTAAAAGTATTTTTATGAGAATAGATTAAAGAGAGAGAGAAAATAGAGAGAGATTAAATAAATGGTGTCCAGCAGCAATATATACCCTCCCCAAATAAAAAATGCTACGAAGCAATAGAAATATCGTCACACGGGATAAAGGTGCATTCTTACAGATTCGATAATAAAGTCCACAACAGAACTTGCGAGGCGAAAAATTCAATCATTGGCCTCGCCCCCACCCCACCCCCGAAAAAATTTGGGCGAGAATGGAAAAGTGTTCCACAATTTTTCTGTTTCGTGTCTCCATTTCTTATACTCCCGAGGTCATCAGGTGTTCAATATTTATTTAAATTGAAAAGAATCCGGCGTATAAATCGGCTTTAAAATAAACGCCTTTGCGGTAAAGGTGAGATAATTCTAAGTGCTGGGTAAGATTAAATTTATTATTATTAAATTATTATTATTATTATTTTATTAATTATTAAAAGATAACCTTTTTAATATGTCCACAGGGCCACTGACTTGAATTCAAGCTTCCAAGGAATATATAAGTGACCTTCCGTTCTTCTTTCAGACGAAGCACCTTAATATTCTCTGGGTTTGAATTTCAAGACAGTGGCTAAAATAAATAAAAAAATGAATAATAATTAGCTTAAATAATAAGGCTTTTGTTAAATAATTAATTAAAATAACAATTAAAATATTATGAAAATCTTATATAAGGATTTACGTAGTTTTGTGGCTTTTGTCAATTCTTGGTTAAAATGTATAAATAAAAATAAATAAAATTAATAAAAAAAATAAACATAAATAATTTTATACAATAATGAATAATCACTAAATGAAAATAAATAACGCATCCATCAATCGATTCTGGCCCTCCCAAAACTATCCTCAAAAATAAAAATAAACTGAAACTTGTTTAACAAAAATCAATCGATTCTGGCCCTTAAAACTCCTCAAAGGTAAA
The DNA here is from genome assembly GCF_040412425.1 of Macrobrachium rosenbergii. Classification (NCBI taxonomy): domain Eukaryota; kingdom Metazoa; phylum Arthropoda; class Malacostraca; order Decapoda; family Palaemonidae; genus Macrobrachium; species Macrobrachium rosenbergii. Next base: position 402,891 of record NW_027100727.1, read on the forward strand.
TAAAAATATATGGGGTAAGTTAAAAAAATAGCTAATCCCTCTGCTGGTGTAAAAGCGGTCAAGCCCAAGTCGAGTGGGTCAGTCAACAATGGAATATAGGCGAAAAATAACTTGTTTTTTTGTTGATGTTTTCTTTTATTGCCCGTCTTTTTTTTTTTTTTAAATAAAAAAAAGAATGAATACATATATAACAGACACTCATGTATGTGTTTAATTATTTAAGCATATGGGTATAAGAGTATTTGACATATTATTCAGTAATTCATAAGGCAAAGAAAAATCAATACTAATCCATGATATGGAGATATTTATTTACAAAAACAAATCCAATATTTTAAAAGTATTTTTGTTACATTTTGATCTATTAAATACAAAATTATAGAACACTCTCATTCTAAAAACATGACAGACATCTTACGAAAAATGTTATTATATCCATACTCAAATTACATGTTTTCAATAATGAGTGATAATGCTTAAATACATTACCCTTTCTGGCCTATGTATCATATCCATGATAAATATTGAAAAGTTTTCCATTATTTTCAGCTTTTCATAAATTCCCTTACAATCAAAATGTTAACTTATTTTGCTGTCTCTAATAAAATAAAATAATACCACTTTTATTCTCTCCAACATAGCCCTATAAATTGATAAAAAGAAATTTTGAGGCCATGATTCAATATACCGAAGCCTCTCTGTCTGCAACATGTAAAAAGTCAAAATACTTGTCCGTTCTTCATAATTCCAAATCGTAAATAAATAAATCGTCTTCTGTGATAAAATCTTTTCCTCCATTAATAAGCAAAACCATGGCTAAATAAAGGGCTCTTTTTCAAATCCTTTTCTGCCACATAGAACTCTTATCATAAAAATAAATGTATGATTCTTTAAAACATCGTGGCATCACTACATTGTGTTTGGTTATTGTGAAATCCACCTTCCATGTTAAGAAAATGTCTTTACCGAGAAGATATGGCTTAATTCTTCTCTTAAATGTAACCGGACAAGGATAAAACAAAATGCCCATTTATCGGATGCATCAAACAAATAACTCTAATCCATCTGATTGAGTCTGAATAAAGGTTAATATGTATGATACATCATGTTTGCTTTCACCATTAAAAATATAACAGGGGCAACTTTGGACGAAATGATAATTCCCTTCTGAAACAATACAGGCTCACACGTTTACGCCCACTAAAATACTCTCATTGTTTTATACGCTTTTCATTTCCTACCCAGAATTTTATTTTGTTGTGTGAAAATTGCAACCCATATGCATTTCTTTGTGCCTTTTTGTCATAAGGAACTCTTGAATTGAATAAATCAAACCATGCATCAGCAAGTTTGATAAAATCTCGAGTAACTTTTCAGAAATGTAAATCTCTAAAAGTCCTTGTTTTCCATAAAAGTCTATTGCTTTTGAAGTAGTTTCTGATAAAGCTGAAGGGCTTTCTTCACATTCATACGTGCTGTTCCCTTAACACATAAATTATTTTCAGCTGGTATGCGAAGGTGGGTCGTAAATCAAATACACTCTTCTTGACAATTTCTCGTTACACATTCTTTTGAACAAAGCTTCCATCAATTAACTAAAAGCCATAATCAAAAAATTATTCCTTATTAAGTTTAATGAGATGAGGGTCAGCAAATACATACACCTCTCTCTCGAATCGTGATTTGAAAATGAATGAAATAGTTTCTGTACTTATACCAATACTATTCAAAGCTGACATTTGTAGGGCCCATATCACTTACTATAGCTACCACTGGAAAACCAATATTCTCTACACTGACAATTAGGCAATATAATAAGTCTTTGGTCATATTGGCGTTGAAATTGTAAAAAACAAGCTGTTTCCATGCTTGTGAAGTCCTCGAATCATTACACACTGCACTCTAGATTGTGGATCAAATAATTTCTGTTCCCCTATCGTAGGACCAGATTTGAGAATTTGTACATTCATCCAAAAGACATAACACATAATCGTTTATATTCATTCATTGAATGACCCTTTTCTTTCAACATTTGAAGCACTGTTTGCAAAATGCCCGGTTCCGCGTCTATTTTTGATGACCAACGTTTTAAAGTACTCTCTGAAGGAAGAGGCCCACATTGTTTACGCAAATATTTATACCTGGGACCTATATTCTTTGCAAAAGTTATTGCTCGGCTTATATCAGACACTGACCAACGTTTCATGTGTTTACCATTTATGATGCTTTCCACATGAGATGGAGAAAAAAGTTTGTCAAGGAATGTCTTGCACCGTAAAACATCGTTATTTAATTTGTTAATATTATCCCCACTAACACTCTCTTTTCTTTCTCCACTGTTGTTTTTCTGAGATGCAGATTATTTCTTTCCTGCATAACCTCTTCTAGTTGGCGCTGCACATCCTCCAGTGTCTTTGTTTCATCTTGCTGATCTACGTCATCCAAATCTTGCAGTCAGAAACATCTCCATTTTCAACATGATTTTCTTCACCACATACTGATCTATTTTCTTCAAATGATTCTTCAACTAATCGTTTCAGATTTCTTCTCTCTGCACGTGATTGTCGAAATCTGTTTAGCTCATCAGTACCTAATATAAGAAGAAATATTAGTTATGCCAAGTAATAAAAAATTCTTTTTCTCTCTCAGGTTCTCTCTCTCTTCTCTCTCTCTCTCTCTCTCTCTCTCTCTCTCTCTCTCTCTCCTCTCTCTCATTTCATTTTTATTTACTTTGAAAATATGTTTCATAATTTTTCTTATTATAAGTGCTATGAAATCTCTCTCTCTCTCTCTCTCTCTCTCTCTCTTATTCTCTCTCTCTCTCTCTCTCTCTCTCTCTTCTCTCTTCTCTCTTTACGTGTATATATGTATAACCTATATTCATAATATTGTATATACAGTTATTTCCAAAGATTATACATATGGACTAATTACAGTAATATCATTAGAGATGGTTGATATGACCTTTAGATTTAGGCAAGTGAAGAGAAGAGTTGGAACTGCAAGTGAGTCAAAAGTCTCTTTCTAGGAGCACTGGTTACATTTTGGTGATGATTTGTTCTTGACGTTTTAAATAAGCACTAATCCTCAAAATGTCTGCTACATATCCTACTGTTAGGATAATTGAAAATTTGTCTTTTCTACGACAGTTAACATGAATCCACTTTTGTCTTGTTTCAGGTGCATCTTTAGGAAGCGAAAAAAATGATATGCCTTCTTTCTTTCTACCATGAGAATTGCAACCAAACACTGCACAAATAAATGGCATTTCTCGAAAATTACTCTATATAATAAAACGGTAACCCACTGGTGATTGGAAATGTACTGAAAGAGAAATTTGTATACTGCTATCTGACAATAACACACGAACAACTGATGTGAGTGAAGTCAATCACAGGAGTTTATAGTGACCAGGTCACAAACCGACCTGGACACCAGACACCAGCGGCTTTGGGGATAATCCTCACCCCCCCACAAGTGAGCGTACCTGTCTACTCTCTTTACCTTGAAGGTAACCATGATGATATCGTCATAACACTCTAAAGAATAGAACAGAAGAGAGAGAGAGAGAGAGAGAGAGAGAGAGAGAGAGAGAATAATAAAGTAGTTGGCAGGTGTTAAAAGGAACAATGTAGAACCGTGGAAAGCCAGGGAGTGTGAGATCCAAAATCGGGAGTATTATAAAGGGAAAGCGGAGGGAGGGAGGAAGTCTGTAACGCAGTGTTCATATGAGCAAGTAATCGAATATATCCCCATTTGATGACTAGCTGATGTTAGTTCAGCGCTGAATACACTCCAGATCAACGTTCAACGGCTCCCTTAGAAAGCTACAAGTAAATAATTATAGGGAATCATGGCTGCATACGTAACGAGCATTATTATATTTTGGGGCTGTGACTTATTTGTTTGTATATTAGGAAAATGGGTTCAAAGATGGTTTGACCCAAAGGCTTCTTTTAGTATCTGTGTACACTTCATGCTCAGCAGACTGGTTTTATTCGACTATATACTTGTCGCTGAATGAGAATGTTCGTCCTCTATCCATTTAGGTGAGATATTCAAACTCCGAGAACTTCCAATCCTACCGTATGTAACAGATTAGCTAAATAAAGATGCATGAGTATTTTCTGGGTTACAAAGAGTAATAGTAACATAAAAGTAGGACCATAGACACTGCATCCACTTTTCTTCAACAGCCAATCATAATTGTCCTCAAAATTGAGCTTAGGACTCAAGCCAAACTAGGGTTAGTATCTATTATGAATGGGATAATCTTTAAGGATCTCGTTAATTTGGACTTTATTTCAGAAACAACTCCTTTGACTGTCTAACATCTGGCAGTCCTTTCTTAAGGTGGTTACATTATAATCACTGAATTAGTTTCACATACATTTTCATATAGATGTTTATCCCGGTATTTTAATGGTTGTTTTTATTACTTTGACACTCTGTTGTCATGAATATATTCCTTCTGAGCATAATTTCACGACAATGTTTTTCAGTGTTGTTTCCAAGTTGTGATGGCCAGCACATAATATTAATTTTCTTTCGTTATGAGAAATGCTAATTTCTGTTCTATATTTTCTGTGTATTTTCCTTTCCATTCATGTTTACATATTTCTGTTCCTATTATTGGTTCCAATTGCTTTCCTTTCGTTTAATCATTTTATGTTACTTCTTATTGCCAGGATTCTACATTAGCCTGTATTTTGTTAATAAATCTATCAGTTTTTCATATTAGCTTTATTGGTAATTTCCATTTGCATTGTTCATGACCACGTTAATATTCGTTTTCTTTCTTGTCCTTTTATGGGAGCTCTTCTCTTCGCAAGAACATCTGACATGTGTTCTGAAATAGGATTTTGGGATTTTGTAAAGAACGAGGATGTTTTAATGTCTGTCTTATTAAGAGGGCAGAGGCACGATGCTCCTTTTGGTAAAAATGGTCGACAGGTGCAGTGCTTTCCTACTTGTAGCTCACACAACCTCATCTATCAGTCGTTAGTTTTATTTGATTTTGTTTCATTCTTAAAATCTGTTTTGCTCACTGATTCATTCCCATTTCTTTTGATTTCTCTTCCTTCTGTTTTATTTGCTTGTCTCACCAACGTATTATTTCTAGGTTCATTTCCTGGTACAAGAGCATTATAGATAATGAAAGTCAAAGGTCTTTTGAGATAAGTCTCAAAATCTTTTGATGATAAATTTGAAAGTTATTTGAGCAAAATGGGTTCCTGTTAAATCCTTATACGTTCTCCTTAGTTATCTCATTGGAGGTAAATGATTACCAAAGGGCATCAAACAACTTCCTAGAAGCAGGTGGTTCTAGGAAGTAATAATCACTTCTAAAGCCAAGATGCCAGTTACCAACATTTTGAACGGAAACCTTAGAAAGGAAAGTTTTCAAACCTTTTCTTAATCAGACATAACTGTATGTTAGAGTTTGGGAATATGCCTTTCAGTCTTACAAACTATTCCAGAGATACCGTAATTCCGTAGATTATTTTACGTTCTCTGTAAATTAAGTAGTTTTCGTTAATTCCAGCATAATCAAGAATTTCCATGTGCTCATTAAAAGTGTGTATTTCCGCATAAATTCCGTCCTCTCCCTAATTAATTAATTTTCTGAAAAGATAACACCATCATAAATATGCATTTAGCGATCATGATTAAGCCCATGAAACTCAGCCAAATTAAATCAAGCGGAATATGAGCGTCATTTTTCAAAAATATTTGTTTGTCTTCTGCTTCGGGTCTGTCTTTCGCATTTTGACTGACTCAGCTCTAAAGGAAACATTTTGGAAGAAAGTGTCATTTTCAACAGAACGAATTTTAAAACGTCTTCTTTAAAAGAAGGATTTTTAGGATTATGAACTTGTACATCGCCAGGTAAAAATGGCATAGGATAAGTTTCCTTGATACAGCGTTGAAGAGAGTTGCCTGGATTTTACTGTCTTTTATTTGGAACTCAGCTTTCGTTTTGAATAGTGGGCATGGCTCGCTTCTTTGATGCTTATCTTTCCTCTTTTTACGACGTTTTTTCTATTTTATGTTGTTACTGCTTTTAGGTTTGCAACGAGAGGTTTTGAAGTATAATTTGGAGATTTTTTTAGTAATCAGACCTGAGTCTATAAAAGTTTACGTGAATATGCTACATACATACACGCCTACACACACACACACCACACACATACACATTTATGTACTATATATATATATATATATATATATATATATATATATATATATATATATATATATATATATATATATATATATATATATATATATATATATATATATATATATATATATATATATATATATATATATATATATATATATATTATATATAAGATATGATGGAAATGGAAACATCAACAACTTTAGTATAACTTAATTGTAAAAGAAGATACGCTAATGTTTTTTGTTGCATTAAAATCTCTCTATTGCTGTATGCTTTCCTTTCCTGGTATTCCATTCAGTGATAATGTAAGAAGTGAATGAGAGATAATGATCTGTGTAATTCCATTCCAAAGAAATAAGAGATTAAGACAGGTCTGCCTTTCTATTTGCAGTGAAATCACTTTTGACATCAAATAATCAGTGTAATCGAACACCGTCCCGTTCTGCACAAGCACCTGTAATCAGTTTGCACTTCTCTCGGAACCTTAGGAATCATAGCCTAATGCTCTTCCCCAATCTGAGAGTTAATAATAACCTCTCGAGATCGCGAAGCGTCTGTTGCTTCCCCGAACCTCATATTCATTACAGTCACGTGTGCTCGTCAGTTTAGGTCCAATTAAGGCGCCTTGAGTTGTAGCGCTTTGTTTGGCTTCTTGGCTCCAAAATGGTGTCGTTTTATTTCGAACCGAATTAATTATTTCGTAACAAATTCCATTCAAGTTTCGTTAAGGTTTAATGATCTTGGGGTTTTTCCCTTTAGTTATTGTGTTGTTCGTGGTTGGTGTCAGACAAGCAATTTATTTGAGATTGCTGAGCATTTACGAGAGTATCAAGCTTCATGTTTTTATTCTCTAGGGATATTGCAGCTGATCTTTTATTGACTTTTAGAGGTTATACCTTCCTACAACCTCTGTCTGCCATCACCACTTTGGACTTTTGCTGTTCAGTTTGATTCTTATAGATCTTGTAGCATTTGATTATAATTCCCGATGGTAGACGTTCCATCATACTCCCTATTACTTTTAAATACGGTCATTATGTCAGTGTACACACACACACACACACACACACACACACACATTTATATATATATATATATATATATATATATATATATATATATATATATATATATATATGTATGTATCTATGTATGTATATGTGTGTGTTCTATAATCCTTAATAATCTTTCTCAGTAAGCCAACAGTAGCTTCTAGAAGCATTTTTAAATTTACTCCAAACCTTCGCAGGCTTGTATCATCAGTTCTGCCTTTCTTTTATCTCTCTCTTTTCAGCACATCTTTAAAATACTCACTACATCGACTCAGGAAGGAGTGCATTTGCTGTGAACACTCTCGGCATTGACTTCACTGCTGAACAACGTCCTCATCTCTCACAAGGTCTTGGTGACCGCCTTCGTTCTTTCATTACCTGCTTTCTTTTTCTCTCTCTCTCTCTCTTCCTGGCTATCTCTTATATCGTCCTCTATGCTGTAGTAGGTGATCTTCTTTTTGGTCATAGAATAATTGTACCCCAGATAATCACCTTTTTTCCTTCACTAAACCTTTCGTTTCTTTATCTGGGGCTTGCTTCTTGCGTTCAGTATGCATTTTTTCCTGCAGTATATAGCATGTCTCCCCACAAACATTCCACGCTGTGTATGACCACATTCTTCAATTTTTCGTATTTCTTACGTTCTCCGTCTGTCTTCTATATTTCATATGCTATCTTCTTATTATGCTCCTCTCACTTCCTTTCTGCCAAACTCACTTGTCATAATTACATTCTCAGATATATTCTTCCTATTCCTGTCCAACTTCAACTCCTACATATCGTAGCTCGCTTTCCAAATAGAAAACATTAAATACCTGTTTGCGAAATGTGTGCTTGTATGTGCGAGCATAGCTGTGTCTACGTTGACTCTCTTTATTCTCCTGAATATTTCTTCAACTGAACATTAATATTCTCATGTCGCTTTTGCTTTTTGATGATAGCCCTGTGTGCTTTGTCTATTCATCTCGAATTTGCTCCTGCTGCCTTTAGTTAACTGTTCGAATTCTCCTGATACATCTATCTGTTCATTTATTTCTTACTGAAGTTCCAAAGGCAGATTATTGTTCTTGTCAAGAACAGAGTTTGTGAATTATGATTGCTGTTATACTGGGAAAGTAATTATACTTTTAAAAATAGCAGTAGCTCTTTGCAGAGTAGGTTGGTATTGTGCACGTGCTTTTGTTCTCGTAGAGATTTGTTATGAAGATCCTTCATTCACGTCTGTCAGTTAAACAAAGGGAATGATTAGCGGACGAAGAATCTAAACGTTTGCATTCCTATGAAGGACAGTTTTCAGTATGAAGCTTTTACTCTCACTTGAGAGAGAGAGAGAGAGAGAGAGAGAGAGAGAGAGAGAGAGAGCTTTTCCTATGTTTTCTCACTCTCTCATAGTCAATATCTCTTACATAAGCTTTTGGAATAAGCCTTTATCTAGAGTTTCAGGTGACTTTCGGTTTAGGCAGAGTCCTTTCCCATCAGTCCCCTCCCTCCCCCTCTCCCCTCCCTCCCCCTCTCCCCCTACCCACCGCCACCTCCTTAGAATTTCTTAATAGTTAGAACGTGTCTCATCGTCTTCCTTTCATTCAGGAATTATTTAAGGTATACCAGGCCTTCAGTGTATTATTGTAATCTGTACTCTCTCCCTCTCTCACACACACACAGACACACACATATTTATATATATGTACACACACATACATACATACATACATACATATATATATATATATATATATATATATATATATATATATATATATATATATATATATATATATATATATATATATATATATATATATATATATATATATATATATATATATATAAACTATATATACAAATATATGCATTTGACCCATGAAAGGTGAAAATTAAAGACCAGGTACCAAGCGCTTTCGTGTATTGCATGCACTTCTTTCAGGTACAAAGTAAAATAAATAAATAGAGACATAAACAAGAAAACTTCACAAAACAAAGATCAAAGCCACTAACAAGCTAAACATCATTACTGAATGCAATCACTAGTTTGAAGTCAAATTGTCACATACCTAACAAAAATACTTTAAAAATACTTAAGAACTGAAACTACAGTTAGAACAGGCTATTGCTAAAAGGTAACATTGTACTTCCCTACAATTTTATGAACAAGGTAACTATCTAATTTAAAAGACCGAACTAATATTCATAAGTTGATTGTTAAAATGCTTAATAAAGGCAGATTCAATTATATTTCTCTTAACAATGTGTTACAAAAATTATCTCAGATGAATTTTTCCAGTCCATACAATGGTTAAAATCATTCATATGTACAAATAAAGCACTTGTCAATTGGCCTGTTCGAACTGCGTAACGATGCTGTTTTTAGACGATAATCTAGTTCTTTAACAGTTTGACCAAGGTATTTATTACTACATCAGCACAAGGAATCGTGTAAATACAGCCATTAATTTGTTTTTGGGAGTTACGAACAATGATATTCTGAAAGTGTCCCTAATTCTTGTAAACAACAGTTATCTTGAAAATTTTCAGTAATTTTTAATGAAACAAAGATTTACGTTATATGGAAGTGTCAAAATATTTTCTTTCACCAAAGGCTCCCTATTGTTATTGGAATAAAAATGTTTCTAGCTTTCTGTAATGGCTGTATTTACACGATTCCTTGTGCTGGATGTAGTAATAAATACCTTGGTCAAACTGGTAAAGAACTAGATTATAGTCTAAAACAGCATCGTTACGCAGTTCGAACAGGCCAATTGACAAGTGCTTTATTTGTACATATGAATGATTTTAACCATTGTATGGACTGGAAAAATTCATCTGAGATAATTTTTGTAACCACATTGTTAAGAAATATAATTGAATCTGCCTTTATTAAGCATTTTAACAATCAACTTATGAATATTAGTTGGGTCTTTTAAATTAGATAGTTACCTTGTTCATAAAATTGTAGGGAAGTACAATGTTACCTTTTAGCAATAGCCTGTTCTAACTGTAGTTTCAGTTCTTAAGTATTTTTAAAGTATTTTTGTTAGGTATGTGACAATTTGACTTCAAACTAGTGATTGCATTCAGTAATGATGTTTTAGCTTGTTAGTGGCTTTGATCTTTGTTTTTGTGAAGTTTTTTCTTGTTTATGTCTATCTTTATTTATTTTGCTTTACCCCGAAGAAGTGTACAATGCAATACACAGAAAGCCTTGGTACCTGGTCTTTAATTTTCACCTTTCATGTGGTCGTCTCGTATATATTTGTCATATGCAGTTTGGTGACTTATTGCTTTGATATATATATATATATATATATATATATATATATATATATATATATATATATATATATATATATATAAACTATATATATATAGGCTATATATATATAGGCTATATATATATATATATATATATATATATATATATATATATATATATATATATATATATATATATATATATATATATATATATATATATATATATATATATATATATACACACACATACATACAACACAAACATATATTATATATATTATTTGTATTTATATTATATAACTAGAGGTCCAAACCTTTCCTGGATTGCATATCAAGTTTCATGAAATCTACCTCGTGAAATCAGTTCCAATTTGCCCCAGAACCTAATGCTTTGTTTTTGCCTATTGAATAAAAACTTCATAAATATGACTTCCATAATTCAACGACCCATCCTTTGCATTACCCAGACAACAAAAGTAAGTATACACTGATATCCAAAATCTCATTAATCAAACAGTGGAGAATTCTGACCCATTAGTCTATGCCCCCGACACCGCAATAAATAAATAAATCAAGCAATCAATAAATAAAATCCTGTTGTACTGTAAAAACACGAAGTCATGATTCCCATTATATCCATGAGAATGCTCTTATACAGAATTACCGTTTTAATTTCCTCTTCCTATAATATTAACTATATATATATATATATATATATATATATATATATATATATATATATATATATATATATATATATATATATATATATATAACGAAAACATAATTATATTGATATAGCGCCATACAGGAATGAGTGACAGTGAAGCTTAGGACTATTTTGGGGAGAATTTGATGCCCAAAGGGAAGACCTGCACACACACACACACCCATGTCAGGTTATGGCGTCCGCGACATACACTGGTTTTCTTGAGAGAGAGAGAAGAGAGAGAGAGAGAGAAAAGAGAGAGAGAGGAATTATTATTTTCTCTTGACCTTTTTGAGTCCACTCGTCTCTGATCCCAAAGGATAGTCTATATAGTGGTTCCTGCAGCCAGACTCTTTAAGGGGAAAGGACTCCCTGTGAAGGAGGGAAATGGGGCGTCGTTGAAGTAAAAGGGGGAGAATAGAATGCCATCAATCAGAATTGCCGATCCCATGTTGAAGAGAATTCATATGAAGAGATGGAAGATCGTGACAGAGGGAAATTCATGGATACTGGTTGTGGGAAGAAGATTCTTCTTGCTGTGGGAAGAGGATTGAGATTTGTTTCTAGTCAAGGAAAGGTGTCGTCTGTTGGGAACAAATGGCGAAGGATTGCGAATGCAGGTTTTGGGATGATCCCTTTGATACTTCTCACCTTTTTTTGAAATATGAAATTTCATGAAACATTTCATACCCAAGTATATATTCTCTTTTGATGTATTTTGATTGAACGGTTATTTCTGACTCCCGCAATTCAGCTACTGTAGGAATGCTGCAACTCTCTAACGTCAGTTTGTTTAAATACAGTGACGATTGATGATTGCATATGAGCTATGTATTGCATCATGTTTCCTCATGATTTCATTACAGAGGGATACCCACCCACCATCAGACAGGTATTCCGCAGTTTCATATGAAAAGAGTGTATATTCGTATATCATTAAATGTTGTTTTACATTTAATCAGAGAGAAGACCCTCCGATCGCAGACATTGCTGTGATGATATCACTCATTGCATTTCATAGATGGACGGGAATGATGCTTTGCGGAATTTAGTTGGCTTAATTCTGGTCACAACAAAGTCTTCTTTAGCATAAACAGGAGAGAAATATCCAACTCGAGAAGCTACCAGTGCTTCTAGACGTAGATTTTCAACATTGTTAAGTAAGTATAAATTTTCTGCTAACAGCGTGCCTGCGCTTTAATCATAACTTGAAATAGAAAGGTTTGTATTTTGTTAACTAGTTTAACCCATTTAATCTCTCTAATGTGAAGTCTTCGAACTTTTCATGTGTACTATGGATAAAATTTATATTATTTTTTTTTGACAATCGTAAAAATGAAAGTAAGAGAAGATATTGCTCTGCTGAAATTCCCCATTACTTTCAGGCGTCATCTGCTCTGCAGCACCGGAGGAGTCAGTAGGTTATTAATAATTCTAAAAGATGGTCCACCAAAATGCCTTATAGCAGGGATGTCCAACCTTTTAATTTAATGGGCCGCATTGCAAACTTAAATATTTAACTGGGCCGCAAAACTACCAGAATATCTTAATACAATTTAATGGAAAAATGACAATATAAAACAAAACCATGTGAATACAGTTTATTTACATTATTACAACATTGTAAATATTGTAATGTTTACATGTAGCTATACATAAAAAAACCATTTAATTTTATTAACCAATATTAATTCAATGAGACTTTTGACTTTGTCTTCCAGCCATAATGTTTTCAATATTTGCATCGAAGGATGCATTCTTAATTCTAAGAATGTTTGCTAAATGTCTGTCAGTCAACCTATTTCTTTCTGCAGTTTTAATGTTTTTCATGCTTGAAAAAACTGCTCGCAAGAGTATGTACTTCCCCCACATGCATAATAATTTTCTGGATAAATTTAGAATTTGATTGAATTCATTTTTGAGAGAATGCAATTTCTTATAAAATAAAGGAAGTATGTTCTCCTATGGAAGGTTTTAAACCTTCCCGACTTTGCAGCTCAATCAGTTCAAGTTGGTACTCACCTGGTGCTTTATCATGTTCAAATGAAAATGGATCATTAAACAATTTTAACTCAATTTCAATCTTTCTAAAGTCAGAAAATCTAATTGTAAACTCTCCAAGCAAATCTTCACATAATTTAGTATATTTTCATAGTTTTACAGAAAACTTTTTCTCTCTTTCAGATAGACTATATGAGAAGTGTACAATTTTACCAGCTTTTAGCTGTGCTATAAAAGTTCAATTTCTTTGTGAAACTAGCTATCCGCTCAAACATTGAGGAACATAACTGGTCCTTTCCTTGTAAATGCAAATTAAGTTCAGCTAATACTTCGGTGTTGTCTACAAAGAAAGATAAATCATTCAACCATTCTTCATTTTCTAAAAAATCCACATTTTGCTTCTTTTCTTCCAGGAACACTTTTATTTCAGGCAACAATAACTGAAATCTTTTTAAGGTTGCTACTTTACTGAGCCATCTAACTTTTGAGAAATATACTACGTCTTCATATTCACTGCCAACTTCGTCCAAGAATGCTTTAAATTCGCGATGATTTAAACCCCGTGATCTGATGGAGTTAACAGCCTTGACAAGATCAGTCATCAAATGTTTCATATTTAGCTTTTGAGCACATAATTGTTGTTGATGTATCAAGCAATGGTAACTGAGAATCTCATGATCAACAGACTCTTTGAATAAAGTAATAAAACCATTGTGTTTACCAGTCAGGGCAGGAACACCATCAGTTGTAATCGAATAAATGCTTTTCCTATCAATATTGAATTTATCTAATGACAAATTAATAAACTCATATATGTCCTTGCCTGTTGTTGTGCCCTTTATGTGACACAAGTCCAACATTTCTTCAATAATATTGAAATTTATATCAATTCCTCTAATGAAAATAACTAATTGTGCAGTATCACTTTGGTCAGTACTTTCATCCAACGCTAAACTGTAAAGAACGCATGCAGATAATTTGTCCTTCAGTGTGCCTTCAATATTATCACCCAAGTCATCAATTCTTCTACCAATTGTCTGATGTGATAGACATGTTTCCTTTACTAAATTCACCTTGTCTGGACAGTACTCATTAAAAGCAATAACAATGCATTCTTTTAATAATTCTCCATCAACAAGTGGTTTTCCTTTCTTAGCTAATTTCTCAGTTCCAGTTTTAACAACATGTTTCTGAAGACTAGCTTGGTGTGACCTAATTGCCTTTGTCAATTCTTCAATTTTCGTTTTTCTTCTTTCTTCATTAAACGTCTGATATTCTGATTCATGTTTCGAAGCATAGTGACGTTTGATATTGTATTCCTTGCATACGCTAATCTTATCATTACATATAAGACATATTATATTGCCAAATAACTCGGACACAAAATATTTTTCCGTCCATTGGATATTAAATTTCCTCTTTTCTTCTGCTATCTTCCTTTTTTTAGTAATAGATTCCATGGCCATATGAATATAAAATTTTCAATATTTAAGATTATAGTTCTCTGAAAAAGAAATTAACCATTAATAGGTATACTGAGCCGTAGTTTACTGAAAATGTATTTATTTCAACAACAAAGAAAATGTAAAAATCCATTAATATAATTAATTAATATAATAATTAAACCAATAATGTTAATTTAGTTTTAACAAGATGGCCTTCACTCGAAGGCATGACGACCGCTAGCCACGTCTAAAAAGTTAAAATAATTTTTATGTGCAAACGGTGCGTCAAATAAAAAAATTTTCAAGAGGGTAACGTGTCATAAAATTAAGATTTCTACAAATTTGTTCCCTATAAAAGATACTATACGACGCACCATACAGTTACAACGGCCATCAAAAGTTTTTCAAAGTACTTCGGGCCCAAACAGTGCTTCAAATCGAAAAAAATGCAGGGGTTAAAATTGTAGGAAATTTGATTACCGACATGGAAAGTGTTACCAGATTTGAGCTAGCTCTTATTGTGAAAAAGCTATTAACCAAATAGATTTTCAAAAATGCATGGGGTCACAATGACCTTATTGCTGTGACATTGATTTTGGTCCGATGACCTTGACCAACGAACATAGCCGAGATATTATACAGATGTATCTACATACCAAAAATGAACTTCCTATATCGAAGCATACAAACGTGAGAGCCCGAACAGACGCAGACACACACTCACACACACAGAAAGACAGACAGACATGACTGAAAACATATAGGTACCTTCTTCCCCCTTCGCGGTCGTCAGTTCAGGTTAAGCACAAATAAATACACACAGGCGCAGGGGCGTAACTAGCTCCAAAAAGTTTGGGACACAGGTGGGCAGCGTTAGGGGGGAGTTTGGGCACTGACACCCCCCTCCAAGAAAAAATGTAGAAATCTGAACTCCTTTTTTCCAGATATTATACTTTTTTGGGAAACACAAAATTTGACACGCAGTTAACAGAAATAAAAAAAAATAAATTTCATAATATCTTGTCACAGACTTGAAATACAATGTCTTATATATAAATTCATTGCATGAATTTCATCTCATAAAAGAAAGTAAAAAAAAATCACATATCAAGTTCATTCTGTAAAAGTAACCATGGATTTAAAATTCCTCTGTCTTCGTAGGAGAGTGATATTTATCCATAGTGTGTATTATATTTTGGGGACCAATGTATACTGTGTTCCCCTCACTTCAAACTCTAGGGGGGGCATGTTCCCCCTGCCCCCCCTTCCCCACGAGTTAC
This sequence comes from Macrobrachium rosenbergii, assembly GCF_040412425.1. Lineage (NCBI taxonomy): Eukaryota > Metazoa > Arthropoda > Malacostraca > Decapoda > Palaemonidae > Macrobrachium > Macrobrachium rosenbergii. Next base: position 418,817 of record NW_027100727.1, read on the forward strand.
GCCCATGCACAGGAGTAATAAATAATAAAGCTATAAAGCTGCACACGAACCCACACATTCTCATCCAACACTGGCTCACCGGGTTGCCACTCTACTTTTAGATGAGACGGTTCATCTTTCTCTCCCTCGCTATACATCATACAAATCGATGTTCTGTACATGTACATGTACACGTTCCCTCCTCCCCGAGTTTGTATTCCTGTAATGCTAAGTAAACCATACGCTATGAAGTACCCATAGTGTTAGTAAATCCACTCCTTAAGATTCTACGGGGTTTTTGAATAGTACGAGAAATTCTGCATTTTCGTGAAAGTCGTACCAAATGTGCTTACTACACCTAAAAGTACCAAAAGTGGTACATTAGTACCAGGATTGGCAACCCTGCACTGGCGGTAGTCATGCAGACTAGACGAGAATTGAACAACTAGTAACAAAACAGGACGAGTTTTATACATGAAACACATGGTGTTGTCACGATACTTATGATAACTTGTGTGTCTCTATGTAGGCTACAGGGCAATCATAATTTAATGTTATGTTAATATAGTAAAAACTAATCTAAGAAATCCTCAAAAATAATCTATAATCTAAATGACAATTTTAAAAATGTAAATGAAGTGAAAATAATCGAATTTAGATTTTAAATAATCTACGTCCGCAGTCCTAGCTAAGCCTAATCACAGAACTAAGAAATAGACAATAATATAAACTTAGTATGCATGCTCAGTCGTAAATTTCATCTTAATTATATTGTTTTTAAAATTATTTACGTTAATTATTTTATTTATTAAATATAAAGTATTTTGATTAAATTATATGAAGACTCTTGTGCTCACTACTTGATAAATTTGCTAAAAAAAAAAAAAATTTTTAATGAGTCGATAGTGGGCCGCATCCAAACATTGAGTGGGCCGCAATGCGGCCCGCGGGCCGCAGGTTGGACATCCCTGCCTTATAGGCTTTCTGAGTTAGATACCTTCAAGCGAGGTACTAATGATATTCATTTACGCCAAAAAAACAGCTCTTAAAACATTTACATATTTGACGAAACTTCCAACTAAAAATTCTGGCTACTAGCTGAAGGAAGTATTGAAAACTTTTGGCTTACGAAACTTCCTGCTCAAAAATCTGGCTACTAACTGATGTAGTAAGTCTAGGGCTTAACTCCTGGCTTGCCAGCTTTTCACACTTCCTCCATTCGGGCTTCTCGGAACCCCTTGCGTACCTTTAAACAAATGATTTGTAATAATGTGACTTTCCGTCATCGAAAAAAAGAGGTTATAAGACGGAGATGCTCAGGCAGATCGCTTCTTCACCTGTAGTTGCTTCAATATCCGACTGCCCTTTGATTTCTGTGCAGAGGTTTGATTGTCTCCCAAAATCTGTAGGTCAAATCCCTTGCGTGGCGCCTCTGTGCGATGCGGTGGCTGGACATCCCACTAGGGGCTCCCGGCTGTTGTGGCTTCATCATCTCTTTCCATTAACAGAGTAAATAATCGCTTAAATGCAAATTATACAGAATGCCTGTTCACACACACACACACAGGGAGAGAGAGAGAGAGAGAGGGGGTAGAAAAGCAGCTTGTGAGTCTTATACGAGTAGTTGAGGAAATTACACCAGCTACCGAACCTGTCTCTCTCTCTCTCGCTGTATAAACATTTATTTGTTCCGACACGTATACAAACCTACGCTTTCATATATGTAGTAATCCGTGCTTATACCTTCGGCTGTTCCCGACTCTTAAACATTTATATGTGTACACACACACATATATATATATATATATATATATATATATATATATATATATATATATATATATATATAGATTTGTCACATTATATATATTCACAAATACTAAACCTCAAATTTCATTTAATATTAAATCCACTATATATAATTCGGGGATAAACATACGCCTAAGTTCGAATTCTAGTGGTGGTGAAGCGCGAATCTGGTAAATTCCCCCTTGTTGTAGGTCTCACCCGAGGTATCGTGAATGTCATATATATCCCTGAATGTGTTTTTGGTTGAGGTCTCTTGCCTAAAACACTTCTCTGCAGGTGACTGACTGATTACTGTTATTACTAACTCATTAGTACGCAAAGGGATTGAACAAAATGGGCATCATATTTTACACTTCTGTACGAGAAAGCCGTTAGGCAGGAACAAGAAGTGGATGCCGTAAGGGAAGTTGCCAGTTATCCTGTTATTAGGCAGGATGAGCTAAAAAAAAAAAAAAAATCAGGGAAATGGAAACTGAGTGTCGGGTTTCTGGAGCTGGGAGCACGACGCCTCGAACCTGAACAAGCCGAACGTTTGTAAACAAAGCGTTCTTGTGTCGCGCTTACGCTTCTGGCTTTTCGCATTTGGTGTTTTTTTTTTTTTTGCCGGGTTTTCGCTTATTTCGCATATCCAGTGTATAGTAAGTCGGTGGAGATATTCATGATTCCGCCAATGGAAGGGAAGTATGAGAATCTAGCAGAGGTGAAGAATCGAGCTTCTAAGTCCTCACGGTTGCTAACAGCGTGCTTGGCCACGTGCAAGTCTGTCCTCAACAAATGGTAAGGTGTTAGTAAAAACATCATTGAGATTTTGTGATATTCAGAAATTTAAAGTGTTTTAATTTGAATTAATGCTGTATGAAATTAATTCAAATTGTGTTCAATGTCTAAAATAGAATTGACAAGTTACGTGCTGTGAACATTCTTATATCGAATGTCGTAGGCATAATTATGTAATTGTAGTGTAAGTATCGTTGTTATAATACTTCACAGTCCAGATAGTTGGGCTAGCCCCTGCGTGTGCTCTTTGTCGATTGTATCAGTTTGGCATTATCATTCACATATCATTTTCTTTAATGGGTTTACAATTTGTAGATTGCTAGCCAGCAAGTTGAGAGTGGTAACGAGTATTTCTTTTGATTGGTAATATCTATCTTTTGACTGATAATCAAGATGAACCGTATTACTGTATTCAAATCGCATAGGTTTACTAAAGTCGCCTCAAAGCAAAGTCCTGGTGAGAACTTCATGATCGTTTGCAGTGGACAGACACTCCTGTCTTCTCCTTCTGCTTCTCTGTCTTAGTTGTCTGTGTTGCCTTCATTGCCGCTTTTTTATTTAGTCTTATGCTCATGTTGCTATTATAAATATGCATCCGAATTGCTGCTGCTGCTGCTGCTAATAAAAGTCTGTTACAATAATTCCTTCAAAATTGCATAGAGAGAGAGAGAGAGAGAGAGAGAGAGAGAGAGAGAGAGAGAGAGAGAGAGAGAAGGGAATTAATTTTATCAGTCAGTCAGTGAGTGTCTGTAATACTTAAGTCTTCTTTTTCTCAGAAGAGGTCCAGACGGCAAGTCCAACCTCGGGAACGTTGCGGATCGTCCCAAAACTCGTTCCAGAACTTCCAGGGTACCTTAATTCTGTCCAGTTGTCGTATATAGGGAACAGCGGTGAGGGAGGTTAGCCTGGGTGGATGACTTGTTTAAATGTAGAGTGCATTAGCTGTACAATATCTTTTTCAAAGACGTGCAAGAATGAATATATGGATTCATGTTGTGTTTTATATAGCAGGATTACTATTAGTGGTGGTAAATGTTACGTTTACACCTTTAGTTAGGTACAAATACTAATAATTTTCCCGGTGGTTATCATATTATTTTTACTAATCTGATATTCATCCCCGTACGGCATGTCTGATTAATCCTTCACACATATAACGGTGATAATGCCGGGGGCCATTGTGGGAAACCGGAATTTTGGTCGGGGATATAAATATTGAGTGAAATAAATACTGCGATGCATTATAACCTCACCTCCGGCGTCTCATCCACCGAACCCTCAGACTAGCCTGACCTAGGTGTGTTGATGTATACTGTAACCATATTGTAAATATTGTAATTGTAAATAATGTAAGTTTAATCCTTTCGATAAAAGTAAAAAAAAAAAAGATCGCTATAATTTATAAAATAGAGGCCACAGCCATCCTGGCTTCGTGGTCGACGCCAGCCCTGCGCTCCTACACAACCTACTTAGGTTGCCATAAATCATGGGTACAGTATATATACGCTTACGTGCCCTAAATATCTTGCTTAATTGTCGTCGCCTTCGTTGGCATCCTGAAAGGAATTGGCAGCCTTTGGTGCCCGAAACCTAACCTGGTTATTAGTAGCTCTAAGTCACTGGCCTTCCACTGCGTTGCTTCGTTGACTGTAGACACAATGGGATGTGTAATGAGATAATCTAATAGTTTTGACAAGATTAAAAGTAAAACTCCTCAAAATCATATAGACTATCAGTAAAAATCACTTTTCGCATTCAAAATAACTTTTTTTTCAAGTACCAGAGGTTAATCACCATTTCCAGAACTCCAAATATTTTGTCTTTGTCCTGGAATAACAGTCCTTTACGGCGCTTAGAATCTCCGTAGAGGGGACACAAAATGATTTATAAACAAACCCAAAATCATCTTTTAAAGTATTCTCGTAAAATTCTTCAAATGTCCTCCAGCGTTTCAGAGCTAAATAACTTTGGCAAACCTGGAGGCACTTTGCAGATGAAGCTCAATTCCTACAGACTAATCTCGCCTACCTGCTTGCTGGACAGTGCATGAAACAATGATACCGTTTGTTGTCACGACAACGTGTGATAAACATTCCTCACTGGTTAACATTAACTGTCGTTACTACGAAAAATAATATAGTGATGTATGAAAACTCAACGAATGCCGTATCTTTAATATATTTCATGATTATTGGTAATTAACGCAATTACAAAACGGTACATAATGAGAGCATCACATTCAACTGGGCTGTATTTAAAAAAAGGCGATGAACATTGATTAAACTATATATGTATATATGTATATATATATATATATATATATATATATATATATATATATATATATATATATATATATATATATATATATATATATATATATATATATATATATATATATATATATATATATATATATTTATATATATATATATATATATATATATATATATGAATGTCTTTTTCCTGTAATACTACAGTGTAATAATATGAAAATAAGAAGGCCCATAAAACACTATTTAAACGTTGAAACCATATATTTCGGGCACTTGTTTCTGTGCCCCTGTTCACTGCGTAGAATATGGACAGGTGGAAAGTTACAATGGTATATATACAAAAACATGAAGGTGTGGCCTTGGGCCTCCGATGTTAAGGAGGTGGCGTTTCTTAAGAGGAGGAGATTGACCAAATTCCCTAGTGGTTTTTGGCCTCATTAGCTCCCGTTTGGCGATGGATCTGGCGGTCGCGTTTCTTGGGTCATCTTCCTCAAAAGGGGTATTTTATTAAGGTGTCAATGGCGTCCGATTTCCAATGTAAGTCTGACAGGTTCATATTGTTGGTTTGATTGATGATAGCAGATTCCAGCATCTTTCTTTTGTACGGACAGCTACTCTTGAAAACCAACTCCTTCCTCCAGTTAATGACATGCCCTGTATTTCTAATATGTAGGAAAATTCCCGAACTAGGCCGAAGCGTAACAGACTGATCTTTTGTGCTCTGTTAAAAGAGCGATCTACCTGTCTCGCCTACATAAATGTCATGACAATTACTACACGGTATCTTGTAAACTCCGGCTTCTTCCCTTTTTGTTATTTAAATACGTTAACGAGCGAGACTCCGATGGATTTGGGATAATGGAAAATGAAAGGATTATTAGAACTGAGTTGCTCGGTGGCCTTTTGGATGTTTTCATCGTATGGAAGCTTTATTTTCAATTGAAATCTATTTGTCTGTTGTGAGTGGGACCTCTGTAGTATATTTTATTTGCTTTATTAATAGCCCTCTCGATAATGTGTGGTGGATAGAGCAGTTGCGTTAGGTGTTGGGATCGTGTTAAATTCTTGATCCAGGTACTCATTTGAACATATCCTAAGTCCTCTGAGGAAAGGTTGCACCCTACCATGATTTTTACTGGAGACGTCGTGGTAGCTTTTTAAGAAATGAATGTAGGATAAATGAAGGTGGGTTTTCTATATACTGTAAATGCATACCTGTTCTGTTTTCTTATGATCAGTACATCTAGGAAGAACAGTTTTCCGTCCTTTTCCCATTCTGTTTTAAATTTTATCAGTAGGAACTATGCGAATTTAGCCTATTAAAAAATTCCTTAAAGTCCCCAGCTATTGTCCCAGAAAGTAAAGATATCATGGGGGTATCTAAGCCAGATCATATTATGGGGTTTGATAGACGACAAAAGTTCTGTTTAGGGAAATATTCCTACAAGTTTGCTAGAAGGGTGATAGGGACTTCCCATGCTACAACAGAATTTTTGTTTTAACAGAGCACAAAGATCAGTACGTTACGCTTCGGAGAGTTCAGGAATTTTCCTACATGAATAAGAAATACAGGGCATGTCATTAACTGGAGTGGGGAGAGAGAGTTGGTTTTCATGAGTAGCTGTCCGTACAAAAGAAAGATGCTGGAATCTGCTATCATCAATCAAACCAACAATATGAACCTGTCATGGTGACATTGGAAATCGGACGCCATTGATACTTAATTTCGGACCCCTTTTGAGGAAGATGACCCAAGAAACGCGACCGCCAGATCCATCGCCAAACGGGATTTTAATGAATATCAAAAACCACTAGGAATTTGGTCAATCTCCTCCTTCTTAAGAAACGCCACCTCCTTAACATCGGAGGCCCTAAAGGCCACACCTTCATGTTTTGTATATATACCATTGTAATTTTCCACCTGTCCATATTCTACCAGTGAACAGGGCACAAAAACAAGTGCCCGAAATATATGGTTTCAACGTTTAAATAGTGTTTTATGGGCCTTCTTATTTTAATTATATAATATATATATATATATATATATATATATATATATATATATATATATATATATGTTATATATATATATATATATATATATATATATATATAATATATCTGATTTCAAGCTAAAAGTAACAAATGCCACATTAGTCTTAGTAGTAGTAGTATGGATTTCAAAACAAAGGGTGCTACTTTGGCTTGTTATCTACGCGTCGTCATTATACTGTGGTGTGCGATCTCAGCCACTGTTTATCGCTAGAATGTTATACTGCCTCTTGTTCATGTACATCGTCCACCTCCGAGTGCTAGTACTAAACATGGCGGAAGCTTTTTGGGACGCCGTGTTTAGTAATAACCCTCAAGGGAATTCGTGACGCATAGATAACAAGCCAAAGTAGCACCAAACAAACTGCGAAAATAAAGCCATGATATATCTGTAAATAATACGGATGGACATTAATATAATCAATGCGCAGTTAGAGAGAGAGAGAGAGAGAGAGAGAGAGAGAGAGAGAGAGGTTGGTGTGAGGATGAAGTGCGTCAACCGTCATTTTTATTGTTCTCGTAGCAGTTATTGATCATCATTTGTGCAAATTTCTTTGCTATACGAGTATATTTTATTGCAGTTTCAAATATCCGTAAGTTTCTGATATGTTTAAGAGATCGAATGTGAAGAAAATGTTAACTAAATGATTATCTGATACTTAATTCTTGGAAGGGTAAAGAAAGGGTAATGGCAAGATCTACAGTAAAGAGAAAGCAGGTCCTTCTTTGCACTGAGCTCGAAGCCAAACCGGTTATGTCAGCCCTCCCACGTGGCTAGGCTCTTAATTAATTAGCAGATTTGGCCAAAGTATTCTTTAGACCTTGTTAATGAGGGAAGGCCATGTTGTCAACGAAATTGATAAGCGTATCCTATTTGAATTGAGTAAAGCGTGTTACCAAGGGTTTAAAAAAAAGTTTGAAGAAAGATAAAAGTACAAAATATTTTCAGAATTTGTATTTAGAATATATTTAGTACCAGGTGCTACTCCTGTTGTGATGCTATAAAAGTTGAAAGGCCGCCGAGTAACGTATAATTATATTAAGCACACGATAAGCTAGTATGATATCTTTGAGTAAGCAAGAAATTCATTCATGTAACTCATTATCACTTTATCACGTTTACTCGTCACTGCTACTAATACCATCACTTCAATCTACTGTATAAGAATAGTGCTAATTATGATAATTCAATTGTTATAATTATAAGAACTATGACAAAGAAACTCGATAGCCACATTTATCTCGGGCCAGGGTTATTATGGAAGTAATCGAAAAGGAAGCGATATACAAATGATTGATGGTTTTGGCTTTTGCTTAAGAATGATGACATAAAAGTGAAAAAGAACTCTATCTTTAACAAAATATAAATGTACTAAGAAAAATAGGTTTAAACAACTAAAAAGAAAAGTGATACAAATCAGTAGGAGGATGTGAATGTTGATATGCGAGGGAGGAGGAGGAGGAGGAGGAGGTGTTGGTGGGGATGGGAGTAGGGGTGAATTAAGGTGGGGGGTGGTTAGGGCAAGGGCTACGTTGGCCCATTTTGGGAATTCAAGTTAGAAGAGTGGGTTATGGAAATGGTGCCAGATGGAAGGATGATGGCGCTTCTCGGCTTCCCCAGGAAAATAAAAACAGAAGTTGGATTAGGAAGCAGAGAAAGAATATTGGATGCAGAGGTGTCTATTTCACGTATGAATAAGAGAGAAAGACAAGAGAGAGAGAGAGAGAGAGAAGAGAGAGAGAGAGAGAGAGAGAGAATATTTGTCTCGTAATGATGTGATAACTGCGTGGTTCATATTGTGCTTAATTCTGTGTCATAACAAATGGAAACAGATGGTGCTCTGCGGTCTAATACAGCTATTATATTTAATCTATAATACTGATATAGTCAGCAATACTTATTGTCGATTGTTTAAACTTGGGAGATTTTTCTAATATCAGAAGTAACAGTTTGGTTCTTATTGTAAATTTTATTGTAGATAATTTTTTCCCCACTGAGGCCCAAATCCAATACGAACCATTATTGCAACTTAGTCTCTGGTATATCATTTAACAGCGTCAAAGCACATTTTTTTATCAGTGCTAAAAAAATGAGTGGGTGGGCATGGAGATTGGATTTTAAAGCTGTTTTGCTTCAAGTTGAAATAACGTTTCTAATGACCTTTCACTTTGCGGGCTAGTGATGGATTGGAGGATATACTTTTCTCTCACAGACTTCTGAAAATAATGTGGCTGCTATTTCGTATCGTTTCATCATTATTTCTATATATTTTTGAATCACCTTTACTCGAGTGTTGTGGTCAGGCGATATTTAACACCTACTGTACAGCCTTGTCTCTTCTTCTTTCATCCATATGATCAGAACAACTGCTGTTTCACAAGAATTTGCTTAGATATGTCACTGTTGCTTTATATATATGATCATTTTTGTTTTCCTTCAGCCAGTGCAAGGTATGTCTAGAATTGTAACTTAGTCCGTTTTACTGTATATCTTGAACACACTGACCTAGTGCTAGGCTGACTTTCCTCTGTCTTTTTTTTTGTTTAGTTTTGTGAACTTTTTTGACCACAAGGCTTTGTTTTGAATGATTCCTGAAGTTTAATCAGCTCACCTATTTACAGAAAAATGACACACACAGGTTAGAACTAAGGCATCTATGAATTATTGGTGTGCTTTGTGAAAAGAGTTTCTCCTGTCTAGCAGTCAGGCTCTTAACTGACGAGCCTGAGGACAGCTGAGGCAGACGAGAAACGTCTCATTAGCAACGAAGATATTTCATGTTCATCTGTACTGTTGTCTCATCCCAGAACAGAGTACTAGGGCACTTTAAAAGAATTTTATGAGTCTCAATCTAGATGAAAATACCGATACATTTGAATTTGAACTGTTGCAGTGTTACTTTAAATATTATGATTTATAAAGTAAAAATGTGAGATCGAACTTTTATGTCGAATTGAGATCTATATCATTCGTCGTTCCTCCTCCTTTCATGAAAGCAAACGCACCTGAGGATATTTCTTTTGTTCCATTCTTATTCTTTTTTACCCTTTTTTTAAGTAACTTGGTTCTCTTTTCCTACGTTAATTGATGTGCGCTGGATGAAAAGTTTAAATAAACCTCATTGGAAAAGATCAAAGGGACTGAGAGGTTTTCTGAAGACTTTTGAGCAATACTCCAGACAGTTTCTTGTAAGTTTTTTCATTCTACTTTTCGGTGTGAATTGCCAAAGAATTAGCCGTAATTACATTGCCACTCTTGCTGATAAAATTGTAACTAATCTCATATCTATTACACTTAGAAGTAGGTCTTCTTTTATTCATTTGCATACAATTATCATTTAATTATCAGTTTTATTGAGGAATTTTTTCGAATTGGGGACTTTTTCCAGGGTCTTTCGTGTCTAGGCGAGTTAATGAGAATACCCTTTGGGGTATTCTGATTAACTTAATAAGTATTCTGTTTTCTATATTAATTCAACAGCTCTGACATCATGTTAACAAGCGTTCGTTACGTAAGTTTGCAGTTTTGCATATGCAAGGGCCTTGCATATCTCGATGCATTTCATCAGTTTTCAGTTTTGTGCAAAAATCTGTAGATTCTTGTTATGAAGTTTATGATTGGTCTTCTCTTCAGTAATGCTTTTTAATGTGTTAAAGATGAGGACCATGTTTTCAGTCTTAGATGGATGGGTATTTGGGGAACATTTCCTAGTGTTTTGCAAACTTGGATGAGTATTGATTGAGAATTTTTAATTTTTTTATTATAGAGCAGAGTAATTGTTGATCGTATTATAGTGACAGCACCAGTGTCATCTCCAGGGTCCCTTTGTGTAGGTGTTGTTGGCCCAATGCTGTTGAAACAGAAGTGCACAATATGGGATTTGGCCACAAAAACAATCTTGTTTCATTTGCAGATGATGATACTCTATTTGCATCAATCATATGTGCTGAGTGTTGACCTGTTAATGTTGAATCTCGTAACAGATTTTGATGCAAATTATAGAGATGAAATACAATTTTAACAACTTTTGCAAAGTATGATTAATAGTAGGTCAGGTTATTTGAGTGATATCCCTCACCTACCTCACCATTTATGTAGAAACGTTTTCAAATCTCGACACAATTGCGGAAAATTCTGTAATTTTGGGCTTGAGTCGCGACCTTCAATTCACTCTCTAAAGTTCAGGAACTTGAAAATGAAGACTACGGAGAACTATTACATTCTTTGAAGATGAAGATAAATTAAGACCCTTTTTTTCCAGGAGGGTTAACAAGAATGCACTGATGGTGTCTATATACAAGAAGATTTTCTTTTTTTTCAGTTTTTAATATTTGTATGCGGCTGCTTTACCTTGCGGGGTCATCTACTAGTAACAGCATTAGGAAAACGATGTCATTGGAGCCACCCTCAGCTGAGGGGAATTTATAGATAGCGAATGACGGATTTCCTTTGATTCATTCTAATGAAATGTAAGGTTTTGTGAAGCTGATATAGAGAAGAAGAGATGTTTGAGCTGGATGACATTATGAGCACTATTTGAGTGAAAAATTCCATGAGTGTTTTTTTTCACAAAATCATAATTTGTTTTTTAATGAAACCTTTGATTAGACTGTTTTGATACAGTACAGATTACAGTGTGACCTTGGGGGGCATTTAAGACATTGGCGCATTTTGAAAAAAAATTGATTTCTTTGTATGATTGTTTATTGTAATCTGAGTAAGAATTAATTATGTGAACTTGTAAGGAGCTATATTTCTTTTTAAGGTGTACATGAGGATCGAGTTCCAAGACCTGATTGAAAATTATTTATTTTCTATAGTATACTGATTTACTTTTCCTCTCTCTCTCTCTCTCTCTCTCTCTCTCTCTCTCTCTCTCTCACAGGTGGTATTTAGTTTTTTCACCCTTTTCAATGCTACAACCTACAAAGGAAACTTTTTATATTATCCTTTTCTGTCCGCCCTCAGATCTTGCAAACTACTGAGGCTAGAGGGCTGCAAATTGGTATGTTGATCATCCACCCTACAATCATCAAACATACCAAATTGCAGCCCTCTAGCCTCAGTAGTTTTATTTTATTTAAGGTTAAAGTTAGCCATAATCGTGAGCCTTGGTTAAAGTTTCATGGGCCACGGCTCATACAGTGTTATACCGAGACCACCGAAAGATAGATCTATTTTCGGTAGCCTTGATTATATGCTGTACAGAAAACTCGATTGCGCCGGAGGAAACTTGCAAACTTCCATACTGAAAATATAGTTATAGCTAATGACATATACTTTTCTTTCATTGCAGGGTGAGTGTTCCACTTCATTTCTGTAGAAAGTTGAGGTAAGATTCAGAATACAGTATATATATATATATATATATATATATATATATATATATATATATATATATATATATATATATATATATATATATATATATATATCCTCACATGTGGTATATAGTGAAGGTGTGCCCGAATTGCAAGAAGCACTGGATCCTCCCTTTGCCTCTTCCTTGCAGTTATAGGTGTCGCTCTCCTGTGTACTGTATGTTTAGTTAATGTCCTTAGGACTTCATTGCTGATTGTTAATGTTGAACGATCGTTTAAGATATTTGCTAGAGTCATGAAAAGTTACTAATTAGAGAAAGTGGTACCCGTTTATATTTTATTATATTTAATTTTATTGCGGGAGTCGGCTAGGTGACATTCAGATCTCTCAGTTATTTGCGATTACTGTTTATGCAATATCATATCATATCTGGTGGTTGAGAGCATCATCCAACGGGAAATAGAAATTATTTACAATTCGCGTAATCAGCCTGTTACTGACCGCCATTATTTCTTAATAAAAGAGACAGAACACATTTTAGTGCATATTAGTAATAAATGTATTGTAATTATTCACAATATTCGCATTTGTCATTTTGGTCGTTGTATCAGTAAATTTCCATAACGTTGTGAAAGTACAATATTTTCGTTGCCTATGAAAGTAAAAATGTGTTTGATTTCGCAATAAGTCTGTTCGGGGATTATTCGAAGCCTCTTCTATTTTTCGCCAATAGTTTGTTTACTCTGGTCCATATTTGTTGGTCCTCAGCTGAATTCTGGGCATTTTTGTTGAGTGTTTGGTAGGTGAAATGTTCAGGCAGATAATAAGAGTTTGCCTCTTGTGCGGTGGAATTTCACTTTTGCTCTTTCAGCTTTGGTTGGGACCCAGCCATGCCACGTTTTCTTTTCTTTTCCTCTTAGTGTTTTATTTGCTACTGCCATTTGGAAGGTAATATCCTGTTTGTTACTTATATATGCGCTTTGAAATACAAAACCAGTAACACGTATAACGTTGGTTTGTTTCGTTCCATGTTCTTTTTTTTTGTGTATGCATACTTTTAAATTCCCTTCTGTGTGTTTGTTTTACCTGTAAAAGTAATGACACACTCAAAAGTATATATGTGGACATTTTATGGCTCAACTCAGTGGCTTTTGAGGAATGTCGTCTTTTACATTTGTTTCCTTCTGTTTTTCCAAATGCTTACAACCACTTTCATTCAAGAGGTATATACTGTAGGTCTGCCATTTGCATCATAACCTCTGCCTGCTCCTCCTTAATAGAATAAAGCGCAATAGTGAGTAACATAACACAGAATATAAACTCTACTACTTCCTTTGTTGATTCAGGGCCATTCTATTCCAAAACGACATAATACCATATCGCCATACCGTTAATACCCAAAGGCAGCTTTTCAGTCCCGCTACCTTAAGTGGAAACGTCCCGTAATGAAAACCCTCTTCTCTTCCTCCTGTCCGCTTTATATCTCTCAAATATTCTTCTTTACGACCTGGAAGAACTTGAGTGCAAGCGTAAAAAAGGTGTAATGGTGCTTATTGGAAACTGTCTATTGATGACAAGCGAACTCGCACTTTACGTTCATTTGAATCTGTGGGCAAGTACATTTCGCATCAAGATTAAAGACGTTAGCTCAGATTTCTTTGTGATATTTTGTTGGCATGGCCTCCATTTTGGAATAATATCTCGTTGTGAACACCCAAGCTTTCATATTTAAGTAGGTCTTGGGATGGGGTGCTGTGAAGTGTCACAGAACGTATTATACAGTAGTGTAGCCTCATTGAATGTATCTTGTTTACAGGAGAATTTTCCAGTTATAGATTGGTGAAGAGAGTTTCTAAATTAAGCATGTAGAAAGGAGCTAGATCAGTGGAACGAAAGTGATGCAAGATGAAGGTGAATGGTGCTGCTGACTGAGCGGTTTCTGTGTACAGTAGGTGTCAGAGGCAGCACTGATGTTATATATGGCAGTTTTCTGCTCAGAGGGTTTATCCAGGATTCAGTTGTCAGAGTACATACCTAAATGGCCAGCCGTCGTTGTCTTGTCCTTGCTTCAGATCCATTTCATGTTAGGGAAAATGATGTCTGGATGTTGAATTATATATATATATATATATATATATATATATATATATATATATATATATATATATATATATATATATATATATATATATATATATATATATATATATATATATATATCACGTTTTTCTAAGATGAGGTTGCTAGCCCCTTCCCTATCTTCCATACCCAGGTTTACAAACCATCACTTTCAACTAGCTCTCGTGTACATGAATACTGACTGGTGTCAACCGGGTACAATAAGGTTAAAGGTTTTACCTAAAGCTCACTCCGGGATAGGGCTGAGGACCTGCATTTACAGGGGCACCACAGTTATCAATATATTGTGTGTTTGTGTTTCTGTGTGCGCGCGCGTGTGTCTGTATACACAGACATACACATATATATGTATAGATATTAAAAAAGTTCCACTGATATCTTTCTTCCGCCTCTGCAAAAAGATTAGATTGCAAAGCTGCTTTTTCTGACAGTGACAGTAAATTATTTTCTTGCCACAACGTCAGGGAGATAATGTATACTTCCTTGTGTGCCCCATCTCTTCGTGCTTGGATCTAATGGCAGCCTCAGGAATTATGCACCCACTGCGGACAATCAAGACTATTGCCGTGGGTCGCCGCGGGACGGAATTTCAGAGACAGTGAGCGGGGAAAGATTAATCTGCAAGAATGGCCAAAAGACAGTTTCTCTTGCGTTCGTGGTGTCAGGGAAGGTCTGGAGAGGAACTTAACATGCCTCTGTTTCTGTCACGCATTACGGAGCGTAGGAGGCTTTCTTCCAAAACCTCTTCTGGAATTTAAAGGTTCTTTGCCGTTAATTATAAGTGAAAATATTGTTTACTTAGTGACTAAAGTGCTTTTACCGGATGTGTCAAGAAAATAATGTTGCATTTTGGTTAGTTGAAATTATATTATTATTTCTAAATAATTTCATGCAGATGAGTTGGCGAAATGATTCAAATTGCCTTCGCTTATATGTTAGGATAAATCATGAAATAATGTAAGTTGTGGAATTTACTTAAGAATCTCTGAAAAAGCCTGAAGTGGGTTACTGACCTACACTTTAATTAAACTGCGTTAGAGCTTGTTCCATGTACAATCATTCAATTTACTGTATAGTAACCTATTTGAGTATATAAAGATTTACATACAGTTTGTCAGAAAATTATAAATGTCTTTATGCACTGTTTCCTAGGTATCTTCAGCAAATACAATTACTACACCCTCATTACCTGTTATTCGTTTTACTAAACCAGTAACATCCATAAACCTGACATTTGTATCGGAAAACGGACAAGCAGTTAGTCACTTTTAATTTGGCTCGCTTTTAGCAGTTGAATGGAGCAATTACAAATTTGCAGGGTGGGGAACGTTTAGTTTCTTATTTGTGAATTATGTGAACAATATAACGGTAACTTCGACCTACTCTGCATATTTGGATGGAAAACACGTGTATTGAGAGAGAGAGAGAGAGAGAGAGAGAGAGAGAGAGAGAGAGAGAGAGAGAGAGAGAGAGAGAGGGAGAGAGATGTAAGCCTCTTTGAAGCAAAATAACGAAAGATTTTAAAGAATTTTTTATTTGTTATCGTCTTCCGAATTCTTTGGATATGTGTATATATATATATATATATATATATATATATATATATATATATATATATATATATATATATATATATATATATATATATATATATATATACAGTATATATGTAAAGGCAATTTCTGAGCCTATACTTGATTTAAGTCTCTGTTTTATGAACAGAGGTTTGATCTCGTGAGCCGACATCATAAGTTATATCTTTCCCTAACTAAAATCTAAGGACTACTGGAATGAGATACTAAGTACAAAACTAAAACCCTTTATTGACAAAATCAACGAAAAATAACTTCTTAAAAATTACGAAGAATGAAATCCAATGTTTCAACACTACCTGAAAATCTTCTAAGGAAATAATGCTCCAAAATCATAAACACTCAAATACCTAAGGGAATACAGAAAATAACTCATCTGTCAAATCATGAACAGGTCAATCAATAAAAAAACAGGTCATCTCAAATGCCATACCACTCCCATCCTTGTAGGAGGGAGAGAGGAATAAGGAATAGGAATGGAGTGGAACAGAAATACCTGTGAAAGAACAAACGTCACATTAAAAATCATAAAATGTAAAAAAAATTGCAGAAACACACATTTCACTGTCACAGGAGATACCGTGTGTTCACAGTTCTGAAAAACAAAGTCTAAAAAGGTATATGAATTCTTACTCACTCCACAAGTCCTCTGGGACAGTCTCCATGTGAAAAATCACTCACATCTTCAGACACACATGAATCGGATCTCACAAGTCCCATTCGAACAACGGTTCCTCCCATTATATTCATTATGTAACGCACGAACGAACGTACTTTTGTATGACATCATTCGAGGTCAAAGTTCGGCAAGACACGCCTCTGTATTTCAAGGCGTCACTATCGACATGCATCCTTCAAAACCGGATTTTGTAACTGGTTCAGCTTCTAGAACGTTCTTTGCTGAAAACGCATTTGCCAGCCCGTGTCTTGTCACCAAGGAGCCTTTTGCGACTTCCTGTGGTATGCGAACTGCTTCAGCAGTTTCCTATCTGCTGCGTGTAGTGAAAATGGACCCTGCGAATAGCTGACCCAACTTTTCAAAGGTCACCTTCGCAAGCCTTTACAGATTGCTCGGTCCACGCACCTGAGGTGGACCCCACCTCAAAATGTCTAGGTGCAAAACTTATATGTTATAACACAGATATTATAGCACAACCAGTTCATTCAAGAAACGCATTAATCTAGACGGTTTCACTCCTGGTACTGCCTCACGCTGAAAGGCCTACGACTGCGCACGCCAACGGTGATCCAACCAAGATGAAAGGCTTGCGACTGCACCAGTCCAAGCTGAATGTATTCTTGCGTCTCCCAGCGATCCGACGAAAATGAATGGCTCGCAAATCCTTTTTGTGCCACCCAGCGTCTTCTCGAAAGTACAGCAACATGAAGACATCCTGCCCGACATCTTTCCAAAGTGCAGAAGTAACGTTGACAGCTTTCTCATATGTTGAGGACGGTGAAGCTATTCCAACCTCCATTTCGAGGGGAGTGGTATTTTCCGTGAGTCTGTCATATCGACAGTCATATAAAAAGTAACTCATCTATTCCTATACCATATTATTACTGAACCAGACAAGACTACTAGTGCAAAGTTCATATGTTCTCAATGTGAAACAATTCCAAGTTGGTACCGGAATTTCCACAGTCAACTCACTACCAAGTACACTAACTCTAAAGAACTATTCATAAAAATTCTATCCAACAGAAAAAAGTACTCAAGAATCCTATCCATACACTGAACAACGAAAGGCAATCCTAAACATCTGAAAGGTATCATATCTCGTAAAAGACATCAAGGTTCTACTCCGGTTAGCGAATATTTCGCAATACCCAACTGATTCTCAGCACCATAGCAATTGACTTAATGGCAATCGCTCCTATGATCCTAACAACTACAATTACTCATGGTACAGCACCCTTAATTTTTAAAGAGAACTGAAAAAACCCAAACACTCGAATTCGATATCCCTATAAAAAATCTGTCTAAACCTCTCCGAAATCCTAACTGACATATCCCAACCCGTAAAAGATCAGACCCGTTCGGTCCGATATACTAAATACCTCCCCAAAACAAAATCCTAAACAACAAACCCTTATTCTGTAACTCTATATTCAAAGATATTGTGTCAGACGACAAAACACATCATAACATCATAACATAATAACACACGGGTCAAATCTCGTATGAAATTAGCCCATGTCACAATTCCCAAAATCATATGAAAAAAAACCATTAGCTCAAAGTAACCCATTACTATCGCCAAGTGCGAACGATGAAATCCCTAACCGCAGTTGCGATCCATATAAAAAAACAAAAACTCAAATTCATATATCTACAAAACTCTACGGTATTCTGCACATAATTTACACTAAGTACTGCAGCTTACATCAGAAATCACAATGAACCCGAACTATTAAAAATTCGTAAAACTCTACGGAGTAACGTCCTCCTGAATTACAACAAACTACAAGTCATGCCCATTTACAACCCATTAACACCCGAAAGGAAAAAAAAAAATGACCCGTAACTACCCATTACCATAACAACAATACAACCCAGGAATGCATCCATGCTAAAATCCATTAACCCGTCTTTTTAATCTTAGAAATATGTGTCAAACGAGACATACCTGTGTTTTCATTCACAACAATAAATCTATTTCCCAATTTTGCTTCAACAACGCGGAACGGACCTTCAAACTTAGGACCTAGCTTATAGTTCAGCTGATTTCTGACATTTATCTTCAAATAAACTCTATCTCCAACAGCCACTTTGACTCTATCTGGCTTTGCATTACTCCTATCTACCATGTCTTGCGTTTTCATCTCCAGATTCTTAGCAAGTAGCGCATATCTCTCTTTCGCTGTTGAAATCAGCGATTTTACAACCTCATCACCTGTCGGAATGGGTAATAGATCAAACGCGCTCGCGTTGGGTATCCAAAAGCGCTTCATTAGGAGACATTCCAATAGTATCGCTAAACATAGCATTTATGCTATGCTGTACCTGTGGAAGATAGCGGTCCCAATTTGGGTCATTACCTCCCACGGTCATTCTAAGAGCTTCAATAACCTTCATCAACAACCACTAATAAATGTCTATACCAATAAGCAGATTCTGAGAAATTAATTAAAAATATCCATATGCACTCTCTGAAACGGCTTATTTGGTATGGGATATGAACCCAAACGACACGACACCGTCGTCGCCGGCTTATTCGCATTGCAAAATAGCACAATTCTTCACAAAGGCCTCTACTGCGGAAAGCATATTTTTCCAAAAGAACTTTGACCTGACGTTTTCATACGTCTTGTCAACACCTAAATGAGGAGAACCAAATTTACAATGTACAATATCTAGAACTTGTGGTACTAGACTCTCTGGCACAATGATTTGTGTAGTTTCACCCATACTTAGACTACTTCGGCAAGTTATACTTAACTTTCCTAACTAATAAATTATTCTCCAATTTTAGTCCAGAAAGGCAACTTATAACCTTTCTTCGGTGAAAGTTCTCTGAGAAATGCCTTAGCATCTGATAATAATTTATCTTCATCTTGCTTCTCTTCGAGCAAGGGTATGTCCCAAGTGACATTTTCACCAGTAACATAAAACACAGCGTTTCCCCTCAGCATCACGAATAACAATCTCTTTCGAGACTGCCGACACACTATTTCTCTCCGAAGTATGCACTATAGAACGTGTTTGTCCCCTACATGCGATATCTCAGAACTACTAGTATCCGAGACATGAGACACCAAATGTCTACTTTCTCGTCTTCCGCACAGGATTTGGTATGTACTCCTCATCCTCAACCGGAAAATATCTGCTCAATGTATCTGCAACCACATTATGCTTACCTTCAGTGTATTTGAGGTTTGCATCAAAATCTCTCAATGTCAAAAAACTGCTGGATCAACACTTCCCTTTGTCCAAAGGGAAAGTGTCACTCAAGCAAAGTCACGCGCTCTGCCCACATACACACACATACCCACACGCACATACGTGTGTGACTACAAAAACCAAGAAGTGCATTCACACTTGTGCAAAAACTGTTTTGCACCCCGCAACTCACAAATATCAAATAGAAAACTACCCCACTATAAATGTTCCCAGAAATAATGCAGCAATCAAATATCACCCGTACATAATACACGCCGATGCGTACCGCAGATTGCTATAAAAAAAAAAAAGAAAATACAACACACCATAATACGCTCAGCGCTTCACAGGCGTGGCAAAGCAAGCAAGACGCTCCACCCAAACTTGTGACGCAATTACTACGTCACCGTGGTGATGACGTAACACACTTGTTGCAACTGAAACATTAGTCAAAACTCAACGACAAAAAACGCCACAGTTGTCCCTATCACCAGTTACAACACAACGAAAAGGACAATTTCCCCATTAACACAACTAAAAAAAAAAAGAAAACGATAACATCACAACACTTACGTTAGCAGCGCGCGAAATTCCATCAAGCGAAGAGAGAGAGAGAAACAAAAACACGCGCGTCTTCACGTGTTTTAAAACATACACCTAGTGGTCATAACACCGCAACTATTAAATAATATACCCACTGTTTTACCCCTACCCAAAGCACTCTTCACGAAACACTAGCTAGCGAGAGATGCTCGCAGCTCGCCCCCGGCAACATCTGACGCTGCTGACTCCCACAAAATCTATCCTGGGATGCCAACACTAATTTATGTCTCTTCGGAAACGTATACATGCCTAATTATTTAACACCTTCTAACTGCCCTAACTACCTTATACTCTACCTTTTACGCTGCCACCAAAACTGTAAAGGCCATTTCTGAGCCTATACTTGATTTAAGTCTCTGTTTTATGAACAGAGGTTTGATCTCGTGAGCCGACAAAATCAACGTTCTGCCAAAATAACTTAAAAATTACGAAGAATGAAATCCAATGTTTCAACACTACCTGAAAATCTTCTAAGGAAATAATGCTCCAAAATCATAAACACTCAAATACCTAAGGGAATACAGAAAATAACTCATCTGTCAAATCATGAACAGGTCAATCAATAAAAAAACAGGTCATCTCAAATGCCATACCACTCCCATCCTTGTAGGAGGAGAGGAATAAGGAATAGGAATGGAGTGGAACAGAAATACCTGTGAAAGAACAAACGTCACATTAAAAATCATAAAATGTAAAAAAAAATTACAGAAACACACATTTCACTGTCACAGGAGATACCGTGTGTTCACAG
>NW_027100727.1:445000-472500 GCF_040412425.1 Macrobrachium rosenbergii
AACTTAGACACGACAGACAGAAGGAGTCAGCAGCGCAGTGTCTCCAGCCAGCTGCGGCAAGAGCACGTGTGCCAGAAACAGTAATGCCTGAGATCCGCACCTCAAGTGTCAGCAGTGACAGTGAAGAGCGGGGAACAGGTAACAGGAAGGTGATGTTGTTGAAAATCTTTGAGCTTGCTTAAAGAGCTGAATACTCAGTAACTGAGAAGCTGAAAGAGTTTAAAGCGAGTTTATACTTGTTGCAAATGCGCACGCTTAATGCCAGATAATAATCATAATGATATCAGTAATAATAACTATACATCGTTTGACCCACGAATGCCTGAAATTAATGCCAGCAGGCTCACCCGATTTGCCTGAATGAATCAAGTAGGGGCCAGTCTGGGCTCGCGATATGTGATCACTATGCTCAGTACAAAGTGAAAGCCAGCGCCACTTTAATGGCGATTACATTCTGTTACGCCATTGTTTCATTTGAAACTCCGAGGCTGACGCAGAAGTTCCCAATGTTGTTGAACCCGATTTATTTTCGTCAGCGAGTTAGTTCCTTTCGACGACCGGTTTAATCAAAGGATCGACTTTCTTTGAGAAATTAAAGAATTACTGAAGAGTTCAAAAGAAGCTGTTGTTAGGAACTGAGTTCATTTATTTAACCAAATTGATACTTCTCAAGAAATACAACATAGCTCGACGAAAGTAGCCTCTCGCTCATCGTCAGACCGTGCAGTTATGCCGCGGTAAGAGGCGCCTTCCTGAGGCCGAGGGGGAATAACATTCGGTGAGAGCACACGATTTGCATCTCTGCAAAGCTCTGGCTGAAACACAGGTCACTTCCAGCAAGTAAGTTCTTTCAAAAGAAACGGAACTAGGTGTTAACATGTTACCTTCTCCACACCATAGGTCAGGTGAGCCACCAGACTTCAGTCATCAAAGAAATGCAGATTGAAACAGGTGATAAGAGGTCCTCACATACGCCCACGAGCCTGGGTTCTTCTCGAACCGTATTTCGTTCATCAGGTACATGGCTCTTGGATGTGTGTAAGAAAAGACTGGGAATGAGTATATTACCCCAGCTAATGAATTACAAGTTTGCAGGTTGATGAGAGCTGATTTGCTCGTTAACATAAACAGTAAGCACTATGTCTAATATATTGGGACAAGATTCCGGGATTGTGCAAGTTTTATTGCGCTCATGTCACTTCAGCTTTGAATTGTTGAGGTCCCGAAATAAGGATGTAAATTACTTGACTTCGGCAGAGCATTTTGTCTGACTTGTCATGTAAATACGAAGCTCCTTTACGTAGACTGCAGAATCAGTAGTAGTGATTACAGTAGCAAGCTGCAAGAGGTAGATGCAATCTTAGTTGATCCCAGACGGGCTACCAGCATTAGCCCCGAGAAATCGGTGTTGACAGCAGTCAACTCACAGCAGCTAAAGACGCGCCAGACGCAGACGAATGCTTCACCATGATGTGATCGGGGATACCTGCAGTTAGGCTTAACAAGAGAAAATCGTTCAGAGGAGGTCCGCTATGTTGACCACATTTAATAAAACCAAAGCCAGCCCTGAGTCGTCGCAAGCCGGCACAGTTAAAGTCAACACGCTTCAGCCAACAGCAGAGGCGTCAACGAGTTGACGAGGTGTGACTGCATAGACGAATTGATCTGCCGTTTATTACGTTAGATTTGCAAAGAGAGCAGGTTGGTCTTCCTCGTGCCAGAAACTCCGCCAGCAGGCTAAGGTTTAGCATGAAGAATGTAGGTTAAAGGCCGATGAATCATATTTCACCGTAGCTGCCGCGTCGCGTATATTGACGATTTCACATATATGATGATTAAGATCTACTTGAAAGATATCTCCCAAGTTTACTTAAGGCTGCCGGTGGTCAATTTGAGAGTCACCAGTGTCATTGTTTGTATTCGTTATTTATGTGTGTTCAGTATTTAAGAAAGTTATCGTATATGGCTGGCTTTTCTCTGCTCTCAGAAGAGGAGAGGGGTCAGAGGTTGTATGGCTGGAATGGCTTGGTTTATAAAAGAACTTCTCTGAAATTGCAACTTTCTGATCAGTTTGTTAAAAGCAGAGTAAAGTTTGTATGGTTCGCGAGCGTTGCAGTGCCTTTAGTACAAAGGCAGTCTTTAACTAACACAATCTTCCGCCTGATCTCCTTTAGTTTCCAGCGCGCACGTTAGTTGAGCAAGTCATGATGGTGATGGTCTCGTCGCTACTTTCGAAGAAATGCAGCAGAGACACATTACCGACCACGAGTAGTCTTGCGTTTATCAAAAGCCTGAGCCAGTTCATTTGTTCATCACCATCCTATTCACATACTCAGTAACTTCAGCATTCATCCAACGTAAAACGCATGACAAAAATGCTTAGGTGAAAGTCGTTTCGTGAGGAATTTGATCTTCAAATTGTAGCTGGGAGGACAATGTTATTCTTTGACGGTTATCTGTGTCCTTTATAGGTCTGGTTTGGTTCAGGTTGTTATCAATGATCTCCTTTTCTTTCCAGGTGATGGTTTAATTTTATCTGTTTTCTCTTCAAATAGCAACTAAAATTAGTTCTAGTATTTAGCAATTAGCATTTAAAGTACTCAGTTTGAAAGCTTGCTCATTTTAAGTTTTATTTAAAAATATATATCATAAATATATTTTTTTGATGGGAGTGCAATTAACGATTTGCCCAGCTTATGCTCCTTTTGTATGCTTTGTTTAGCTTAATCCAAAAGCAGCCTTTCTTCTGAAAGCTGATTTGCTCCTACTTCCTCAGCAAGCCGTTATTGTTTATTGATATTTAGTTTGTACTTGCCATGCAGGGATGTAGGTTCGCTGTCGTTTCGTGCCAATGCCATATTTAGCCTCGAGTTAAAACGCCTGTATATTATCTCTAATGTCATAGAGCGACGTCAGTGCGCTACTTTGCAAATTCTGTCAGTACACCGCATCGTCGCGTCACTTCGTGAGTGACTTTTCAGGTACCGTTTGAAGCCGATAGCCAAGCCTGCGGCACCACCGCTAGATTCACCGCTTTCTTTAGCTTGGGAGGAGAAGCATTTGCTCTCCGTGAACAGCCAGCCGTACATTACTTCAGCCGCCTCGCTCCTACACCGCGCCTCGAGGTGAGGAAGTCTTCAAGAAGAGTGTTCACTCTATTTCCATTACATAGCAGCTTGTTGGTCGCCACGCCATGCGTCGAGCAGCATCCCCTTTATCTGTAGCGATCGTCAGCCGTATGCCCATAGTGTGTTAGCGTCGGTTATTCGCAAGTGACCAAGCGTTGTAAAACTGAAGATATTGATCCTGTTGCCTGTTAATGCATGCAAAGCTTCAAGGCACTCGAATATTGCATAGTTAGCAGTTTTCCCGGATCTTCCTGGCTTCAGTCGCATATGCTGGAAAGAAAGCATTTTCTTACTCACTGTTTACTTTCTTCATTACGTTGTTGTAGGCTTATTGGCGTAGCGATTGACGAAATATTGTGTGTGTGCTGTTGTGGTTTTTCATCATTCAGCTTTCAGAGGGCCTCTTGTTATGTACAGTTTTGTAAATTATTGTTACTAGTTTGTGGTGCTTCAGTATCCTCTCTGAGACATTGTGCTTCTGAGTGCTGGTTTGTCAGATCATACTCAGCTTGTGGTACTGATCTGAATAAGGTGTCAAAGAATCCTACAGACTATCTGGCCTTTAACAATATATATATATATATATATATATTACATACATACATACATATATATATATATATATATATGTTATATATATACATATATATATATATATATATATATAAACATATATATATATATATACATATATATATATATTATATATATATAAAACATATATATAGCGTTATTACATATATACAGCATATATATACATATATATATATATATATATATAGCATACATATATATATATATATATTATATATATATATATAAAGATAAAATTCACGATGAAACAGCTGATTATCCTTTGAATAAAAAGATCATATAAATGACAGAAAAGGGGACATGTACTGAATTCAACACAATTTCTAAGAATTACACTGTTAAAACAGATTAAATATTAAGAGAAAGCATAAGATTAAGATTAATTATTTGTGAGTTAGACAGACAATTAAAAGATTTCATATTGCGTTCTTTTCAATTGTCCTGTCCCTGCTCCTTAGAACGTTAATCTTAACTTTTCTGTAAAACCTCTTGCTATTTAATTCTGTTTTTTGGCAAAGCACGCAATTTTTCAATTGTGTTGATCTTACATATGTTTCCTTTATAATCCCCTTCTGTCATTTATATGAGCTTTGTAAACACACTTTTATATATTCCTTCAGTCTGCTAAGTAAAGGACTAGTGTCGAAAGTCAATGCATCACTCCAGTGTTTCCATTTCCCTTCGTGGAATTTGTCTATTTATATATTTCAAATTATTTTTGTGACTAGTTATAAATATATATATATATATATACAGCATGTATACATATATATTGTTAGCATACATTTCTGTTGTTAAGTGTGTTTGTAACGGAACCTTGTTTAATTGCTTTGGAGGTTCGGAGGTGAACAAAAAGTGGGTTGAAAGAGAGAATTTAGAGCTGAAGGCTCTAATTATATGAAATGTTACAAACAGCTGGGGATAAATTGTTAAATTTTATTTACAGTTAAAGCATTTGAAGGAAATGGATAAGTGTTCGATAGCTGGTAATACTAGCAAACCACCGGAGTCTTAATTCAACTCACCAGAATAAATTCGTGTTTCACATTACACGCCAGCAAATGAACAACATAACACCGATGAAGCCAGTGTTCGAGGGCGCCAAAGACGAGATTTCTTATACTGAAGGTCCAGCCAGATCATTGGAATGGCCGTGATACGAGCACAGCGACAGCGAGCTTAAAGGGCAATACCATCACACTTCACCTTGGGAAGCGGTCTTCACCCAAAGAAGTGACCAGGACAATCACAAGATGCAAGAGATCTATTCTCGGAGCCGGGATTAGAGCACCACCGCTGCTACCGCACGACACCACCACCGCTGTTCGCCCAGTTTGAATTTTCGTTCGATTGCAGCGGTCGGTAAGTCATCACCAGGCGCGATTGGTGGTCTTTCCTAGGTTCCGTGATAGGCAGCTTACCTGCTTGGGAAAGGTTGTTTGAGATACGTACGACTTCTTGCAGATTACACAGTTTCCTCTTCACGAAAGCTTCCATTCGCGCTGTATTGATTCAAATAAAGCCGACACAGCTGGTTTATTTTTACTTTTCTCCAACAAGAATGAGTTTTTACTTATCCTCACGCAATGAAAATAATTTCTCCAGCAATAATAATACCAAAACTACTTTAACATGGCCCATTAATTTCTTCAAATTATGTATAGTCATTACAATACTCACATAAAGGGGAAGTCATTTGTAAAAATAAACGCCATTTTATCATTTTTACATTGGAGCTCTTCAAGGGTATAATGTGTACTAACCATGCCTTGTTGATTTAGAATTAAGGAACTTATATGTAAATTAATTTTAATGGTTCCTGCCCAGTTATCTTGTCCTCGTGATCTTAAGTAACGATACCAAATTTGAAGAAATTAATGGGCCATGTTAAAGTAGTTTGTATTAATGTGCTGGAAGCATTTTCCATTTTATGATAGAGTAAAGTAAAGGCTTTCTGTATTTCTTGCTGGAGAAGAGTAGCAAACTAGCTGGTGTCGACTTATTATCACCATTGCCGCTAATGAATGAAGGCTCTATGTTATCTTCCGTGGGGAGCTATTGTAATCTACAAGAAGTCGTGCACCGCGCGCCTCTCCCTTAAAACGGCCTTTCCAAAGGCAAATTAAGCTGCCTGAATTGTCTGTATCCGCAGGAACCCTGGGAAGAGGCCACCAATCACTGGCCACCTGGGCAGTGACACACCATTCGCACACGGCTCCTACCCCAGGCCGCTTACCCAAAAAGGAAGAGACCGGAGTAGGCTGGAGGCAGTTAAGCAGTTAGTTAGTCGTGCGAGGAGGAGGAGTGCAGTTAGCCATACACGCGGGCGGGTGATGCAGGTTGCTGAGAGACCATTCATTCTCCCTGTCCAACTCCAGACTCCAGTCGTCCTCGAGGGCCCCGCCATACATGTGATTGTCCCTCGTCCTTCTTCGTCAGAGACCCGCTTCCCCTAAGGTAAAGTGTGAGTGAAGACTTTTCAGTCACGACAGTTTGCCCTTTAGAAAGTTTGGAGTACTCAGCATTTCACTTGTCCCAGGTTAGTTTATCCACAGCCATTTCCAATGTCCTGTTCAAGTGTGTGAGTCATTCATTCCTCGAGTCTTGGCACCCTCAGTGCAACTCGAGTCATATTCAAAGTTATATTGTTCCTACTGGCGTGTAATGTAAATCTCTTACAGAGGGCCCTATTCGCAGTGGACTCATCTTGGATTGTGCCTTGCCAACCAAGATCAGTGCAGGTAGAAGGACCTTAGGTACAGTCTTTATCAATTTGTTTATCCATTTTCCCTTCAAATGCTTGCTTTTGTAAATAAAATTTTTAATTTATCCTGCAAGTATTTATGTGTAACATTTCCTGCGAATTAGAGCAGCCTAAATTCTCCTCTTTTATTTATTTTTTTACAATTTCCCTTTACACAAGTCAGACCTCCAAAGCCAATTAAATAAAGTTCCGTTGCCGGCCTGTAAAAATACCAACAACCCAGGAAATATGTATATATATATATATATATATATACATACATATATATATATATATTTACAACTGAATCATAATGAAAATAGCGGAACGTGATGAATATATGTCAAAGATAAATTCCATAGTCGAAACACTGGAGTGATATATTTTCGACATCAGTTCTTTATTTACAGACCGAGTAGCGTTTTATTAAAGTCATATAATGACAGAAAGGGGATTATAAAGAAAGACAGTGTACTGGAACCAACACAATTGAATAACTGCCAAAACAGAATTAAATATTAAGAGGTTTGCTAAAGCGATTAAGATTAATTGTTTATAGACAGGACAATTAAAAGAACCTGTATACCCTTTAATTGTCCTGTCCCTGCTCCTGAATGGCTAATCTTAACTTTGCAAAAACCTCAAGTATTTAATCCTGTTTCTTGGCAGTTGTACTAATTCTTAAATTCGTGCTGGGATTCCAGGTGTATATGTTTCCTTTATAATCCCTCTGTCATTTATATGATCTTTCTTGTAAACATACTTTTATATTCCTTCAGTCTGCAAGAAAAGGACTAGTGTCGAAAGGCCTCGCAGCACTCCAGTGTTTCTGTTTCTCTGTGGATTTTAATTTATATATATATATATATATATATATATATATGTATATATATATATATATATAAAGATATATATGTATATATATATATATATATATATATGTATATATATATATATATATATATATATGTATATATATATATATATATATATATATATATATGTATATATATATATATATATATATGTAATATATATATAGTATATATATATGTATATGTATATATGTATATATATATATATATATATATATATATTGTTAGGAACTTCAAGATGGTCTGAAGTTTTTAAGGTTCTTGACCTGTATTTCAGATCAGTACCACAAACGGGTAGTATGATCCCCATAAACCAACACTCAAAGAGCAAAATTCTTGAAGGGGATACACAAAAACACAAACCAAAGATTAACAATGATTTATTGCAAAAGAACACGCAATTAAATTACAAAAGCAAAACCCTGCTGAAAACTGAATGATGGGGAGAAAGAACACAACAAGCACACACAACAACAAATCATGTAGTTGTAGTAGTAGTTGTAGTTGTAGTTGTAGTAGTAGTAGTAGTAGTAGTAATAGTATTTATCTTTTGACAACTGTATATTCTTTAAACTATAGCCCTAAACTATAGTTGTTTAGTTTTTAAGTCTACGTAATATATTTACATATATATTAAATGATAATCTATCGTCCTTTCTAAAGTGTTGCTTCGCTAATTCACGCCGGTTACTATTAAAATGTTCATTAAGAGAGGATCTTGCTAATATATATGGAACGATAAAAGTACGAAATTACGGTACGGTATATTTAATGTACTGAATGGTACGGAAAGATAAGTGAGGGTACGGTACGGTATAATGGTACAGTATTTCAGCCAAATAGGAAGTACAGAAAAACATTCCTAACCGTACCGTACTACCGGGCCAGCCTTGATCCTGAGCAAGTAAGCAAGATATCCTATTTACAGTTTTCGATCTAATAAATAGTAATCAATTTTATCCATATCAGAATGAACTACTAAGAAATGTTAATATTCTTAGGAAACCAACCTCGATTACAAAATCTATTGTGAAATGAACTCCAGATAAAGTTTCGTAGCAAGCACAGATTTATAATGTGTAACGACTTAGAGACTCTGGTCACTGCACTGGTGAGAGAAACAGAAACGTTCCCGAGGAGTCCATCCAGTGTGTGAATTGAACACGTATGAGTCGGTATGGCACATGTCCGCTTAGAGGCATCGAGTAATGCAATCGAATCGTCCCCGCAACACCAAATACATTGGTATCATTCATATTCGATTTAAACTTTTTTTTTTTTGATGGACAGATATTAGAATTTAAAGATTACTGCTTTATCAGGGCAATTTCTTGAGAATTTCTGAGTCATGTGCAACAAAATCCAGTAGATTTATAATGAAAATGAAAAAAATTCTGTATTTCTGTAGATTTGTGGAAAATCCAGTAGAAATACAGAAATTTCTGTAGATCTGGCAACACAGGCGCTAGGCACCAAATGCACGGTTGATGTGAATGTACTATAGGCCTGTGTGGATTTTAAATGAGAAAATAAAGAGTAATCAAATTAATAAACGTTAGGTTATCAGCAATATGAGAAAAATCATCATTATTTACAATTCCTCTTTATTTCCTGGTAATTTAAAGTTAGAAACCGCAATTGAAGCATGACATAAAGGTATATTTAGTAAATCGTATCGACGCTTGGGCAAAAATACGATTTGAAAGTCAAATTCTTCAGGTATAAAACAACGTTTCAGGGCCTTGATGAAAAACAAAACCTGGAAATGACCACAGTATATTTGAGAATAACTTTCAAGTAAACTGTGGATGGTTTATTTCAAAGGCCCTGATTTGTTTTATACCTATTTCCAGGAAGTCTGATTTACTAAAAGGACCTCATCCTCATATTTCTTCCACTTTTTGAGATGTCTAGGACGATTACTCTTTATTTTCTCATTTAAAAACGTTAGTACATTCACATCAACCGTGCATTTGGTGCCTAGCGCTGCCCCTTACGACGTTCCTGATTGGCTAGTGGTCAGCCAATCACAGCGCTGGAAAATGGCCAGTGCACTGCTGTCTCTCTCAAAGCTCAGGAGAGTGAACGTCGCTTCGAGACCTGAGGAACACGTCTTTCAAAAGTTATAACTTTCATTAAACCTCAGTTTTACCCAAAGAATAGTAGTGTTTCCCAGTTTCATCACTAAACATGTCAAGCCCGTGGTTGAAGTATTATAATGATATATGAATTATTTACTTCAATAAACTTAATGGTAAGATATTTGGTAGTGAAATAAGAAATTTTTAAAGATAAAATGTATTCTTTCATTCCTTACATGGCATCGCAGTGCATTCATCATTTATCGTCTGTGTCTCATAAAATTTCGTAGCTTAAATGTCATGGATGGCAATGCTACCTAAAAAGTATAGGTAGGGCTATCAATCAATGTGAAAATAACAAGTAAGCGATTAAGAATATTAAAATGTGCGGGGATGCATGCAGACTATAGCCTATCCCGGGCAACCAGCCAGCTCTTTCTTTACACATTCCTTACTTCTAGAGGAATCTCTTGCTTTCGCTTGTTGTTATTTGGGGCCACACTTGAATGACGCTTGTATGTCAGATCTTGCATTCTAGTTCAATAAACGAGCCTAGGATTATGTAATGACTCGTCTATGGCCCTCCGAATAAAGAGGTAACTTCACTACACGGGTGCGACCAGCTGCACTTGACAATAGGCCTACGGTAGCGCCCTATCAGGGGCCGCGATACGGAAAACAATTGAAATGAGTAATTATAGACTACGTAGATACATAGAAAAGTATGGTATGTGTATGTAACTATTTTTGTAGGGGGGCGAGGAGGCTCACAATATTAGTAGTGTAGCTGATTGCAGATGGCCATGGACGAGTCATTACATAATCCTAGGATCGTTTATTGAACTAGAATGCAAGATCTGACATACAAGCGTCATTCAAGTGTGGCCCCAAATAACAACAAGCGAAAGCAAGAGATTCCTCTAGAAGTAAGGATGTGTAAAGAAAGAGCTGGCTGGTTGCCCGGGACAGGCTATAGTCTGCATGCATTCCCACACATTTTAATATTCTTAATCGCTTGCTTGTTATTTTCATATTGATTGATAGCCCTACCCATACTTTTTAGGTAGCATTGCCATCCATGACATTTAAGCTACGAAATTTTATGAGACACAAGACGATAAATGATGAATGCACTGCGATGCCATGTAAGGAATGAAAGAATACATTTTATCTTTAAAAATTTCTTGTTTATTTCACTACCAAATATCTTACCATTAAGTTTATTGAAGTAAATAATTCATATATCATTATAATCCTTCAGCCATTGGCTTGACATGTTTAGTAATGAAATTGGGAAACACTACTATTCTTTGGGTAAAACTGAGGTGTAATGAAAGTTATAACTTTTGAAAGACATGTTCTTCAGGTGTCGGAGCGTAAATATTCACTGTCTGGAGCTTTGAGAGAGACTGCCGACTGGCCATTTTCCAGCGCTGTGATTGGCTGACCACTAGCCAATCAGGAGCGTCGTAAGGGACGGCGCTAGGCACCAAATGCACGGGTGATGTGAATGTACTTTAGTACCGTCACTTCAGTCTCTAAGAATAGTGCTAATTATGATCCATTCAAGTGTTATAATTATAAGAATTATGACAAGGAAACTCGATAGCTACATTTATCTCGGGCCAGGGTTATGATTTAAGTAATCGAAAAGGAAGCGATAAATGATTGGTGGTTTTGGCTTTTGCTTAAGAATGAGGACATAAAAGTGAAAAATAACTGTATCTTTAACAAAATATAAATATACTAAGAAAAATAGGTTTAAACAATTAAAAAGAAAAGTGATACAAATCAGTAGGAGAATATGAATGTTAATATGCGAGGAAGGAGGAGGAGTGTGTTGGTGGGGGTGGGGGTAGGGGGGAATTAAGGTGGGGAGGGTGGGGGGCTGTTAGGGCAAAGGCTACGTTGGCCCATTTTGGGAATTCAAGTGAGAAGAGTGGTTTAGGGAAATGGTGCCAGATGTACGGATGATGGCGCTTCTCGGCTTCCCCGGGAAAATAAAAACAGAAGTTGGATTAGGAAGCAGAGAAGAATACTGGATGCAGAGGTGCCTATTTCATGTATGAATAAGAGAGAGAGAGAGAGAATATTTGTCTCGTAATGATGTGATGACTGCGTGGTTCATATTGTCCTTAATTCAGTGTGTCCTAATAAATGGAAACAGATAGTGCACTGCGGTCTAAGACAGCTATTATATTTAATCTGTAATGTTGATATAGTTAGCAATACTTATTGTCGATTGTTTAAACTTTGGGAGATTTTACTAACATCAGAAGTAACAGTTTAGTTTCTTATGTAAATTTTTATTGTAGATAATTTTCCCCCACTAAGGCCCAAATACGATACGAACCATTATTGCAACTTAGTCTCATTTAACGGCGTCAAAGTACATTTTTATATCAATGCTAAAAAAATGACTGGTCATGGAGACTGGATTTTAAAGCTGTTTTGCTTCAAGTTGAAATAACGTTTCTCATGACCTTTCACTTTGCGGGCTAGTGATGGATTGGAGGATATATTTTTCTCTCACAGACTTCTTCTGAAAATAATGTGGCTGTTATTTCGTATCGTTTGATTATTATTTCTATATATTTTTGAATGACCTTTACTCGAGTGTTGTGGTCAGGCGATATTTAACACCTACTGTACAGCCTTGTCTCTTCTTCTTTCATTCACGTGATCAGAACAACTGCTATTTCACAAGAATTTGCTTAGATTAGTCACTGTTGCTTTATATATATGATCATTTTTGTTTTCCTTCAGCCAGTGCAAGGTCTGTCTAGAATTGTAACTTAATCCGTTTTACTGTATATCTTGAACACACTGACCTAGTGCTAGGCTGACTTTCCTCTGTCTATTTTTTTTGTTTAGTTTTATGAACTTTTTTGACCACAAGGCTTTGTTTTGAATGATTCCTGAAGTTTAATCAGCTCACCTATTTCCAGAAGAAAGACACACACAGGTTAGAAATAAGGCATCTATGAATTATTGGTGTGCTTTGTGAAGGAGTTTCTCCTGCCTAGCAGTCAGGCTCTTAACTGACGAGCCTGAGGACAGCTGAGGCAGACGAGAAACGTCTCATTAACAACGAAGATATTTCACGTTCATCTGTACTGTTGTCTCATCCCAGAACAGAGTACTAGGGCACTTTAAAAGAATAACCCCGAGTCTCCAATCTAGATGAAAATACCGATACATTTGAATTTGAACTGTTGCAGTGTTACTTTAAATATTATGATTTATAAAGTAAAAATGTAAGATCGAACTTTTATGTCGAATTGAGATCTATGTCATTCGTCGTTCCTCCTCCTTTCATGAAAGCAAACGCACCTGAGGATATTTCTTTTGTTCCATTCTTATTCTTTTTTACCCTTTTTTTTAAGTAACTTGGTTCTCTTTTCCTACGTTAATTGATGTGCGCTGGATGAAAAGTTTAAATAAACCTCATTGGAAAAGATCAAAGGAACTGAAAGGTTTTCTGAAGACTTTTGAGCAATACTCCAGACAGTTTCTTGTAGGTTTTTTCATTCTACTTTTCAGTGTGAATTGCCAAAGAATTAGCCGTAATTACATTGCCACTCTTGCTGATAAAATTGTAATTAATCTCATATCTATTACACTTAGAAGTAGGTCTTCTTTTATTCATTTGCATACAATTATCATTTAATTATCAGTTTTATTTAAGAAGTTTTCGAATTGGGGACGTTTTCCAGGGTCTTTCGTGTCTAGGCGAGTTAATAAGAATACCCTTGGGGTATTCTGATTAACTTAATAAGTATTCTGTTTTCTATATTAATTCAACAGCTCTGACATCATGTTAACAAGCGTTCGTTACGTAAGTTTGCAGTTTTGCATATGCAAGGGCCTTGCTACTCTCGATGCATTTCATCAGTTTTCAGTTTTGTGCAAAAATCTTTAGATTCTTGTTATGAAGTTTATGACTGGTCTTCTCTTCAGTAATGCTTTTGAATGTGTTAAAGATGAGGACCATGTTTTCAGTCTTAGATGGATGGGTATTTGGGGAACATTTCCTAGTGTTTTGCAAACTTGGATGCGTATTGATTGAGAATTTTGAATTTTTTTGTTATAGAGCAGAGTAATTGTTGATCGTATTATAGTGACAGCACCAGTGTCATCTCCTGTGTCCCTTTGTGTAGGCGTTGTTGGCCCAATGCTGTTGAAATAGAAGTGCACAAGATGGGATTTGGCCGCAAAAACAATCTTGTTTCATTTGCAGATGATGATACTCTATTTGCATCAATCATATGTGCTGAGTGTTGACCTGTTAATGTTGAATCTCGTAACGGATTTTGATGCAAATTATAGAGATGAAATACAATTTTAACAACACCCAAAGTATGATTAATAGTAGGTCAGGTTATTTGAGTGGTATCTTTCACCTCACCATTTATTTAGAAACGTTTTCAAATCTCGACACAATTCCGGAAAATTCTGTAATTTTGGGCTTGAACCGCGACCTTCAATTCACTTTCTGAAGTTCAGGAACTTGAAAATGAAGACTACGGAGAACAGTTACATTCCTTGAAGATTAAGATAAATTAAGACCCTTTTTTGCGTGATGAATCTTGGCATAATGTTAGAAACTCACTTTAAACACTTTACTAGTTAAATTCCTCGTAAAACTTAAGGATTTCAAATGCATTTCCAACAGTCTGCGAGGACTTATCACACGAGAAAAGGGTCATTTTATTTTTAACTTGAAGGTATTAACTTTAAGTTTCACTTCAGATTAACAGACTATCAACGATAGCACACCAGTGACCTTAGAGTTTTCAACCGGGCAAAATTATTCTCTTTTTCTTTTTAAGATCAGCTCCTGTGAACACAGATTCTTAATAATATTCAGTATATATACAGTAGTTTTGGAAGGGACTCGTTTCAATTTCAACAATGTGGCATGGTCCTTGGTCTTGTTGAGAATGAGGAGACTTGCGTGATATTCTCTCTCTCTCTCTCTCTCTCTCTCTCTCTCTCTCTCTCTCTCTCTCTCTCTCTCTCTCATGCGTTTTAAACTTATTGTATTCACGTAGGCTCAGTTCTCAATGCAAGAATGGCAGCTTTGTTAAGTTCTCTTGACATGTAGCCAGACTGTAAAGGCTCTGATCGCCTTTGTTTACATCGTCATCTGGACAAGTATAATTATACTTCCTGGAAAAACGTTGCATAGACAATAACACAGAGAATAAGAACCTGGCTCAAAATACCCAGTGGCCATAAAAATGAAACTTCTTTTGCATCAAAGCGAACCCCACCCACCCTGTTATTTTTTTTTTTTTACGAGGCCGTTGTGGGAGGCCTCGCTCGCCTTTCTGAGGAATACTTTGTGAGCCTCCTCCTCTTGCTCTTCCCTCCTCCTCTTCCTCCTCTTCCTCCTCCACCTCCTCGCGTGGAGAGTAACCTCTTGAACAGCCAAACCTCGGCGCACTAACACACACACTCTATCCATCCCTGAAGAGAAAAGCGAGCGAAACGCTTCCAGGAGGGTTAACAAGAATGCACTGATGGTGTCTATATGCAAGAAAATTTTTTTATTTTTAGTTTTTAATATATGTATGCGGCCGCTTTACCTGGCGGGGTCATCTACTAGTAACAGCATTGGGAAAACATTATGTCATTGGTGCCACCCTCAGCTGAGGGGAATTTATAGATAGCGATTGACGGATTTCCTTTGATTCATTCTAATGAATTGTCAGGTTTTGTGAATTTGATAAAGACAAGCAGAGGAGATTTTTGAGCTGGTTGACATTATGAGCACTATTTGAGTGAAAGATTACGTGTTTTTTTTCACAAAATTATAATTTGTTTTTTAATCAAGCCTTTGATTAGACTGTTTTGATACAGTAAAGATTACTGTATGACCTTGGGGGGGCATTTAAGACATTGGCGCATTTTGAAAAAAATTTATTTCTTTGTATGATTGTTTGTGTAATTTGAGTGACAATGAATCATGTGAACTTATAAGTCGCTATATTTCTTTTTAAGGTGTACAGGAGGATCAAGTTTCAACACCTGATTTAAAATTATTTATTTTCTGTAGTATACTGATTTACTTTTCCTCTCTCTCTCTCTCTCTCTCTCTCTCTCTCTCTCTCTCTCTCTCTCTCTCTCTCTCTCTCTCTCAGACGTGATATTTTGTTTTTCATCCTTTTCAATGCTGCAACCCACAAAGGAAACTTTTGATATTATCCATTGTAGTTCCATACAGCTGCGTTGCTCAAACATCGAAGAGTGATGAATGCAGCATCAATTGCCTCATTTCTCTGGAACATGCTAATATTACAGTTAGTTTTCATGCACCTGTAAAGTGGATGACCTCGACGAGGCAACTGGTACGCCATATGAGATATTGTGCAATTGCTGTTGATAAATTGTCAAGTTGGTGTTCTTTAGCTCGTCATCTTTGCATCAGTAGTCATGACGAAAGTTGGCTTTCTCTTGAGCGCTTCTAATCACAGAAATGTCTCTCTTGACAAATTGAAATCTTTTTGTGACCTCGGGATATATAATTCTTTTTCTTTTCGTTTTGATCATTCTCTTGCAATAAATCTACCAGTATTCAATTTTTTATCCGGTTGAATAAAATACAGCAAGGGCAAGGGGGACAGAAAAATTACCACTGCATTGTCTTCCTGCAGTTGCAAACAGACACAGAGTTTTAGCTTTATTATAAGTAATGAAATGCTCTCAAACAAGGTTGCATGCAGATGTGCTTACAAGTTCTTTATGAGGATGAATAACTTCTCACGACAGTTTGGAAAAGGATATCTATTTTCCCTCTTCTTGTTAAAAGGTCTGCCTCCTAACCATTTCCCTTTTCTCCTACACTACACTACACACACCTCATGCTTCTCTAGTCTGAAACAATGTATATATATATATATATATATATATATATATATATATATATATATATATATATATATATATATACATATACACACACACACACACACACACACACACATATATATATACATATATATACACATACACATTGATGTCATTTAAAATTTTATTTTGTAAGTTGTCAGTATTTTGGTCATTGCATTAGAATTAGTTACCGATAGGGAAGGAGTAAGGGACGGAGAAAGTTACTCTTCCGTGACATTTGACAGTAATGTTTTTTAAATTCTGCAGCAAAGAAATATCTGATATACTGAAGTTGAAATTGAAGATCTTTTAGGCTTTTACAGCGAGAAATAACTGCGACATGCTTTTCCCATCAATGGAATTTATTTTCCTGTTCATTTGAGAGAGAGAGAGAGAGAGAGAGAAAGAGGGGGGTGGAGGGAGAGAGAGAGAGAGAGAGACATGGACAGGAACGAAACTGTGGCCTATTTCCTATAGAAAATTTCCTTTCATTTTGTTTCCCGGTAAGTTCGTTTTCAAGACAAACTTTCAGAAGTAAAGATTGATAGTGAATTTAGGTTGCTTCCTTACTCTCATTTGCCATTTTGATATAACTTCCCCATTTTCAGGTTATAGAAACCTTGGATGTCATATTAACTTATTAATTAGCCTGCAGCCCTTTTCAGAGGTCGTTTTAATTAATGTAGCCATATATATATATATATATATATATATATATATATATATATATATATATATATATATATATATATATATATATATATATATATATATATATATATATATATATATATATATATATATATATATATATATATATATATATATAATTAGTAGTGTTCTTGCATATGGGTAGGCGAAAGATAAATGATCTGGAAATGTTGGAGGAAAGTTGTACGAGGGTACACCCTAATGCCCTTTAATTAATAGGGATAATACAATTTTGCAGATTTTGACAGTCCAGGTTTTTGATCGAGTTGTAGAGCACTGGGAAGGACTGTTAAATTTTCTTCATCTTTTATCACATGGCAACCGCCATTTTGTTTGCGAGGTCGTTTGTTTCTTTGTTGTAGTATGGGAAAATGAAGTCAGAATACCCAGTTTAGTTAAATTTTGGTTTTTCAGTGCAGAATATGAATTTGTTTACCCTGAAAATATATTCGACGCAACAGAGAATTTGGCCTCTCATTTTATGGCTTTATGGGAGTAAAGTCCATTCATACTGCACACTCTCCACTATGAATGTTAATTCC
The DNA here is from genome assembly GCF_040412425.1 of Macrobrachium rosenbergii. Classification (NCBI taxonomy): domain Eukaryota; kingdom Metazoa; phylum Arthropoda; class Malacostraca; order Decapoda; family Palaemonidae; genus Macrobrachium; species Macrobrachium rosenbergii. The sequence continues at coordinate 462,569 of NW_027100727.1, forward strand.
GTCTTCGGTACAGTATTTCTGTATCTCACCTTTTATTGCGGTCTTTCTTTGGGACGTTTCATTTTTGGAAATGAAAGGTCGCTGATATGACGTTTTCTTTCCCTCTTCTTTCACGCGTCTTCTACTATTTTAGTTGTGTCTCCTCTGGACATCGCTGCTGTCTCCCTTTCTTTCGTTTATGTTTTTGCTCCACCTCCTGCATTTTTCATCCACGTTCTTTCCCTACAAGTATTTATCCCGGTTTCGTTTTCACGCGGCCTCCCTCCGTCCCTCTCTCCTTCCCCTTCCCTTCCCTTCCCTTCCCTTCCCTTCCCTTCCCTTCCCTTCCCTTCCCTTTGATTAAAAAGTTTCGGGGAGTTCGATTCCCCTCCAAAAGTTTGGTGGTGTTGGGGGTCCGATACCACTGGAAGTGGAATCTGAGCCTCTGGTTCTGTTTCGGGTTTGACTCCTTGGGGTTTGGTGCCCGAGTTTGGGTCAACACGTTTCTTTCTTTGGGTTCGTGATTAGATTTCTTGGAGTCGCGTTTTATTTTTAGTTTTATTTATTGATTGATTTATTGATTTATTAGGATTTTTTAGTAGATATTTTTTCCCGATCTTGTCTTAGGGTTCCTCTGCATTGCTAAGTTCCAGAGATTCACTGCTGGGGGTAATCCCCTAGTGATGGGGGATTCCCCTTCAGGAATTGGAGACGCTCGCTTGATCTAGGGAAATAGCCTCCTCAGAAGATATGGAAGAAAAAGTGGTGATGGGGAAGACTTGTGAGCAGAATGAAGAACAGGGAATAATAAGCGAAGATGATGGAAGGAAGAATGCGTTAAAGGAGGAGGGAATATCCGGTGGTATAATGATAAAAATAATACTAGGAATAATTATATTTAATAATAACTCCTTTGTTCCACAGGCAAGATTTGGTATTATTACAAATAATCTGGATCATATTGGAATGACTGTGCTAAGGCTGTGGTAGTTGCTTTACTGGTGTTGCCTAATTTTACATGCTTAAGTTAAAATAAAAACGATAAAAACAAATGATAATAATGGTAATTATAGCTTTGCAAAGCGAGATAATTGTATATATACACACAAACACACACACACACACACACACACACACACACACACACACACACACACACATATATATATATATATATATATATATATATATATATATATATATATATATATGTGTGTGTGTGTGTGTGTGTGTGTGTGTGTGTATATATATATATATATATATATATATATATATATATATATATATATATATATATATATATATATATATATATATATATATATATATATATATATATATATATATATATATATATATATATATATATATATATATATATATATATATATATATATATATATATATATAGAGAGAGAGAGAGAGAGAGAGAGAGAGAGAGAGAGAGAGAGAGAGAGAGAGAGAGAACGATATTATTTATGATAAATTTTAAAAATTTAGACTGTATTTACAATATGTGTTACTTAAATACTAAAGGCGTAAGAGGTAAAACTTGTGTGCACTTGATGGTTATATACTGTAGATATTGCTGATAGATGAGGCAGCGGATGATAACCTATTGATATCACGAGTAAGTTTAGTCTTTTGATCTGTGACTTCCCTCGACTTTATATATTCTTTTGAATAATGTCATTCTCATTTCATTTTTTGATGTCGAGTAATTCACTCCATAAAAACGAAACAATAATAAAAGGATTTATCAATAATTTACCATTCATCATTATCATTAATTTGTGTTCCGGCTCTAGGGATTTGTAGTTCGTTCTTGCGGCCGCAGTTTATCTGTTCATGAGAATCAGTCAGTGGCCTGGATGTTGCTCTGCCCAGAATGTACCCAGTGACCACTTAAACATGATGCCCTATTAGTAGTTCATTCACTTGAAACCATCATAACTTTCTTAAAGTAAATGTAACTCGCTCCTCCTCCTCATGTTTCCTGTCATCTCCCACCTGTTACCTAAGCGGCAAAACTCAACACATTTTCGTAGCTTTTTTTTAATACTGACTTTGCAAGTTCCACAAATAATAACAATGATTTCCCGCGTATGACGTCAAACAACGCTTTATTACGGGTTCTGAAGAAGCGTATTTCATTTCATAGTGGAAACACGTGGCCTTTAGACTTGTTGCAAGGTAGATGTTTTTTCTTGAATCTTTCCCTGAATTGTTTGAATATATATCATAAAACCATACCTTTATTTTTTATATAGCGGTATCCTATCGATCAATGCTCTCGATCCAATATAAATTAATTGGCACGTGTCAGAGTTTTACTTTACTCAAGTTTCTGAAATTATGTGTAATGTGGACTATATACGTTATTTTGTTTCCATTTGTTGAACAGAAGAATGTAAGTTTTATATTTTCGCTGTAAGCAAGAATCACCTGAGGCACGGGGGGGTTGGGGGGGCCATTTATGAATACATTAAAATTAAAGGACTTAAGACAGTGGTGATATATTTGAGTTCATTTCAAAGGTTGAGTGCGATTTGAAAATCATAAAGCGAAGTAACAATAGTTTTGCCAAGCACAGACTTTACATGGGAATGGATATGACGGAACTGATCAGTATTTACTAAACCTTTGTAGTTACCATAGTATGATTCCAGGTGTTGGGAACACCGCCTATACCTATACTTTAGAAGTATTCTTTGAGATGTCTAAAATGCTGTGGATTTGATCTTTTGGGAATTGACTTCATATGCTATTATCAGATCTACTTGAATTTTGAACATTTTTGATCCATAACAGTTTTTACATGTGTTTTTGGTCTTGTCAACAGTGATAGATATTAATTCATGATTTGAAATATTGCCTGCTTAAAATATGTTACTAAAATAATGATCATGATTACGATCCAGAAGAAGTTTGCATGTACTTATCATACGCAAAGATATATTTATTATTTGGCGTAGGTCTTCATTATTTACAATATTTTTGAGTACTATTGACTTGGTCAAAATATTCTTGTACTCTAGAGAAGAACGTTTGAAGACCTTTCTGTGTGAACGCCCATGGGCAAGGGCACTTGATAGCATAAGAACGGCTTAATCTCTCTCTCTCTCTCTCTCTCTCTCTCTCTCTCTCTCTCTCTCTCTCTCTCTCTCTCTCTCTCTCTCTCTTTATTGTTTTACTATTCTCACGTTTGTTCATATTTTTCCCAACCATCCATAAACAACTATGATTTCTGCCACTTCCACTTTGTCCTCTGTTATATGCCTGTCTCTTTTACCCCGCACGCTTCTTCGTTTCTCTCCTTTTTCTCCATTGTGGAAGGTTAAGGACATTTTCCACTGGATCCCTTACAAGCCTCAAGGACATGATAATATTATCATCTCACATGGAAGTTTTATGGCATCGCAGCTTCTTGACGACATTTCCCACCTCTTGTCGCTGGCTCCGCTTTCCCCCACCTACCCCTCCCCTCCCTTCCCCTGATCCCCACCTCCCACCCTCAGTCTTAGAATGAAAACGAATGCAGTGTCTGTCTTGTGAAATAACGTTTCTTGTGTAATTGAGGCTTCACTCTTTTATATGCTTTAGAGTTACAGCTTGGACTCTGGGTGTAATTGGACAACCTTCTCATTCAAGTTATTGTTGTTGGTTTTATTGATTCGATATATTAGGTTTTGCTTTTTCTGACCACATGTTTCTCTTTCGTTTTGCGGTATATATGCTCTCCTCTCCTCTCCTCCTCTCCTCTCCTCTCCTCTCCTCTCTCGAAAACATGAATGTGGAGGCTTTTATCAGAAGGCATTCTTTTGAAAAGGCGATCATGATTTCTAAGGGTTTCTAACTCCGCTTCTCGATGCGTGCCACAGCGTTATTTGGAAAAATAGCAGAGCATGCAGCACATACAGTAGACGCCGCAGTGTTTTGCTGTACAGCATGCAGCAGCAAAACTCGTGTGACCCGATTCCAGTGATTTTCGTTAGGAAGTCACTTACTGGCAACTCTTACCTTGACATTTCTAATGACGCTAAGTTGCAACGACGAAGCATTTAGCAACTTTGATAAAAAAAAAAAAGATACAGTTCACGAAGTAAGGTTTTAAAGTATCAGTGCTACATTTTTTTATCAAAATATCAGCTAGATCATTATAAAAACATTAACACTAATTTTTTAATTATGGTTAATATGAAAAGACGTAAATACTTAATGAATTTGACTTTTTAGCCACCATAGTAATATATTGAACGTAATGAACGTATCGGAGATGTAGTTGTGGGCGTGGTCTAATCAGACGTCAACTTTTTAAATGGGTGCTCCCCTCCCCCTCCCCTCCCCTCCCCTCCCCCCCCTCCCCACCCCTCCCCTCCCTCCTCCTCCCATCGTCTCGTCTCGTCTCGTCTCGTCTCGTCTCGTCTTACCCGCAGGCCGCCCAGGGCAGCACTTGGCTCTTCTTGATTATATCTTCTTATGAAGCCTAGAGGCCTATGAAGAAAATCATGAGGGAAGTATATACATATACCGCACCAAGACTGTGGAGGAATTTCACAAATCCTGCTTTATGGTCTTATATATAGACAGACACCCTTTACAAGTTACAAAGATTTGACGCAACTATACAGTACATTGTTGCCATCTGAAATATAGCCTAGTAGGTTGTCAAGCCAATAGCATAGGCCTAGACTCCAGAGCCATACTACTACTACTACTACTTCTACTATTTTTTTCTTTTTATAATAATACGTTGTTGTTGTCATTCTTCATAATCTGCACGCGAGAGGTGTGGCTGATAATGACCGACCTGATTATAGTCTTCCATTCCTAAAGCAAAAGTAAAATAATAAAAAGGTAGAATTCATTGTATTTCTAATAGCGAAAATTACTCTCCACCTCGCTTATTTATTGATTTATTTTTTTTTCTTCAAACTGATGAAAACTCTCGGGAGACTAGGCCTATGTGGCCTTGGCTATAGCCTAAGCTATGACTTGTCATCATTTATTGCAAGTAACGAAATCATGATCCTGACTAACATTTGCTTTATAAACAAAACTGCAAAAGCGAAAAGCAGTAATAACTTTGAATTCCTATCCCAAATGCATCAGTTGTTACCATTAGTCTTTGCTCTGCTTAACTTTTCTTTTTCAGTCCATCTGGACGTCCTCTTCGCTTTCACAGTTTCACTGTACCGTAGTATCCAGACTGATGGTTCCACGACTCACGGGAGGAAGGGAGGGAGGGAGTCACGGTGAGCCTCACGAGCGATTCTTGCTAACATTATTGTAGCATGAAATGTTTTTGTTTTTCACGTTCAAATATATTTCAGTGATAAGGTTCTATATTACAAGTGACCAACCTTTCTTCATACACACACGTTTACAAGTAAAATATAAGATTTAATACTAAGTGGCAACTTGAGAAAAACGCTTGTCCAGTGCAAAAAAAAAAAACCGCACTAATTTTGCTGCATACTGCACGTGTGTCTTACCGTATGTCATCTGTCTGTTAGTTTCTTATGTATATATTTTTTTAATAATAATTTTTATTGGGTATCAGTTCTCTCTCTCTCTCTCTCTCTCTCTCTCTCTCTCTCTCTCTCTCTCTCTCTCTCTCTCTCTCTCTCTCTCGTTTATCAATTATTTTTGATTCTTGCCCAGACATGAATGATGATGGCGTCTCATGCTCGTCTCTATTGAAAGTGGATCGTTTCTTATCATTTAATTACTCCGGAGTGGGAGCAGTGTCGTGAGGTGCACTGTAAGCGTTACTTGAGGTTCTTTGCAGCGTCCCTTCTATGGCCCCTAGCTGCTGCTGCAACCCCTTTCATTCCTTTTACGGCGCCTCCTTTCCTATTCTCTTTCTTCCATCGTACTTTCCCCAACCCTCACCTAACAATTGTTTCAACATCATTTTCAGCGCTGAATGACCCCAATAATCCCAGCGCTTGGCCTTGGCCTACATTTTATATTTCATTTCCAATCGTTTCATTATCTTCTTTTTGAAATTTTTGTTGTCTCCCTCTCCGTTTGGCATTCATAGCTAGTGGAACATACTGCGTTCACCCTTTGAAAATATATATATATATATATATATATATATATATATATATATATATATATATATATATATATATATATATATATATATATATATATATATACTGTTGCATATTTTCAAAACTCCAGTTTTAATGATTTGGGTTATTCCTGATGAAATGGTGGTGATTACGACATTTATATATAATATATATATATATATATATATATATATATATATATATATATATATATATATATATATATATGTGTGTGTGTGTGTGTGTGTGTGTGTGTGTGTGTGTGTGTATGTGTGTGTGTGTGTGTGTATATACACACATATGCATACATAACGAAATTCGATATATAGATAGAACTGTGCTTCCTCAGCCTCTTCTGTGAACTTGAAAGAGGAGCTGTGGGCAACAACACTGTGTGCACAGGTGATCCTTAATTTGAATGGAGTGAGTTCATCCCTTGTGGTGCTTATAGGATTAATAGAGAGAGAGAGAGAGAGAGTATGTGTATGTTTGTTACTATATACCTAAAAGATTTACACTGAAAAGTTTACACAATAAGCCGTGTATTGTATACCTATTACCATAACATTATGTACAGCCAAGAGACAGTTGTACAAACAAGAATACACTTCTGTACATGCAACTAGACACATTTTATGCATAATTGTGTATTTATTTATTTATATACACATGCACGTATAGGGAGAGTAAAATCAACACTAAAACGGCAAGTATCCATACTTCTCTCATTGCTAACATACTTCTGCTCTCATTGTTAACACTTCTCTCATTCTTAACATACTTCTTCTCTCATTGTTAACATACTTCTCTTATTATTAACACTTCTCTCATTGTTAACTTACTTCTCTCATTGTTAACATACTTCTCTTATTATTAACACTTCTCTCATTGTTAACATGCTTCTTTCTCATTGTCAAAATACTTCTTCTCTCATTGTTAACATACTTCGTCTCTCATTGTTAATACTTCTCTCATTGTTAACTTACTTCTCTCATTGTTAACATACTTCTCTTATTATTAACACTTCTGTCATTGTTAACATACTTCTTCTCTCATTGTTAACATATTTCTTCTCTCATTGTTAACATATTTCTTCTCTCATTGTTAACATACTTCTTCTCTCATTGTTAACATACCTCTTCTCTCTTTGTTAATATATTTCTTCTCTCATTGTCAACATACTTCTCTCATTGTTAACATATTTTTTCTCTCATTGTTAACATACTTCCCTCATTGTTAACACTTCTCTCATTGTTAGCACTTAGCGCATCATACTTATGAAAATGCGAAGCAGACCATTTTTCCAGGCTAGACATGTTTGAGGAATTCTCTGTATATATTCCATGATTTCTTTGGAGCACGTAACCTTCCATTCCAAGGCTTAAGGGTGACCGTCAGTACATTCGAAAAGTGTGTGTGTGTGTGCGTGTGTGTGTGTTGGCTTGCATACGGGTTGTAATACAGAGTACAGGTGAGAGAGAAATGGGATGCTAACGTCTTATGCACTCTGGAAACCGTGACGTGCTTTTTCCTTTGACCATCTTTTTGTTTTTATTTTTTCCTGTGTCTTTTTCTTTGTGTCTTTTTCTTTATTTTTGTTTAAAGTCCGGTGTTCGTTGAATCAAATTCCACCGCAGTTCTTATCTTGTAATTCTGTAAACTAGGAGTAATAATAAATATTGCGTTACTCTTTCAAATTCTCTCTTTTCGTATGCAGAATTTTCTACAAAATACAGCAGTTACAGTAGTACTGAAACATGGGAAATAACAAACAAAGAAAAAGACAGGGGAAGGATTTCGAGGCACTGGGAGAGAAGAAAAAAAATAAAAGCTTCAAGTATTATATTTGGCACATGCTCGCAATGAATTAAAAGGATAAACAAAACAGGGACTGGCATTAAAGGAGGCCGCTAATGCCACTTGATTGCAAAGCCTTCCAGGTGTCTCTAAGAGACTGCAAGGATAAAATAGCTAAAAAACCAAACAGCGATAAAAGTGGAGATGAATGCTTAGAAGGGGAACTTCAGAAGGGAATTAGAAAACGCGCCCTCTCTCTCTCTCTCTCTCTCTCTCTCTCTCTCTCTCTCTCTCTCTCTCTCTCTCTCTCTCTCTAATATTAAATTTATCGAATCCATAAGTTTTTTTTATGTTACATCCGTAGCAAGTGAATTTCGTATAATTGTTAGACTATAGCCTCATAACTGTGACTAAAAACTTATTTCTCTCTTCAGATCTGTTACTCCTTTCAAATGAACGCCTTATTCTTTAGAAACATGAATTTCAAGTCAGTGCCCCCTGTGAGCTTGTTCAATAAGAATAGGGTTCATCTTCTGATTAATAATAATAATAATAATAATAATAATAATAATAATAATAATAATAATAATAATAATAATAATAATAATAATAATACTGTAGTCAAAATATTTAATTCGGTTGGAGAATAAGGTTTAATTGAACATTCTTATATAGGTAACACCAAGAAGAAAGTGCTGTTGGAATGATTATTTATATACATGCATGCATGTATATGTGTGTGTGCACGTCTGTGTGTGTTTGTGTGTAATGTTTCATTTCTTGCGTACGTTTCTTTATTTTTAATTACCCCTTTACTTTATGACCAGTTAACGTTGCTTTGTATTGGTATTCGAATTGTCACTGGGTCCTTTTTTGATATATCTCGCGATTCCAGATTGAGAGAGATTGAAAAACGGGCCAAGCAATTCATGCATGGAGTTGCAATTTGCATAAGTCGCAGTCATTGCAGCAGCCACCACGTGAAAGCATTGAAGCAGATACTCTCGATCTCACATTTATACGAATATAAGCCGAAGCCAAATTATTTTTGCATTCACACACACACACACACACACACACACACACACACACACACACACACACACACACACACACACACACACAACAATAACAACAACATCAGCAAACCTCCGCACACAACAAACAAGCAAACAGTTTCCAATTAATAAGGAAGTTGTATTTTGTAAAGGCTGAGCATAAAAACAACATTGAAAGGGTGATGGATTTTAACGCTCGAGGCAAGAGGTCGGAAATGTAACTGGAACAGTAATCACCTGAGAGAGAGAGAGAGAGAGAGAGAGAGAGAGAGAGAGAGAGAGAGAGAGAGAGAGAGAGAGAGAGAGAGGGCCGATTAATTACAATGCTTATTCAGACAGAAGATTCTTGGAAGTAAGTCATTCACGGGCTTTGGCTCAGAAAATGTTTTATAAAAATATTTTCTGTCACTGTTTTCGTAGAGTTCTTTCCTTCATGAAGACTACCATTGTCGCGTGGTATTTTCTCGCTGACACCATAATTCCTGGTTTAGCCATATTTATATGAATGTCTATTACATGGATGAGAGTTTATCTGCAAGACTAGATGATCTGCAGTTTATAGAGGCGGCAGTATTATTATATTTTGATATTTCACGACAGTCATTCATACCAAATAGCAGGATTTACTCTCCCACGATCTTGGACAATCCTGTTTCCTCAGCAACAGCTGTGCGACATTATGGTGAGAACAAACACATGCACTATTCAAGGCGAACTGCCATTGTCAGGTATTGTTGCAAGTTATGTTGGCGTGAGAATATAGAAAATATTTCATTCGAAGCTCTGGAAGCTCCCAACCGTCTCAGTTTCCATTTTACTACTAATAGGATAATGTCTATGTCACTGAGAACGTGACAGCAACACATTCATATTTATGTTAGATTTGGGAGAAACACCTTATAGATCAGCCAGTGTTTTCATCTGGAACAGGACGCTTTGGGAGAATACTTCTTCATTAATGATGCTTTTTCATAGGGTGAAAGTTTGTGGAGTGTATATATACTGTATACTCCCT
>NW_027100727.1:480000-490000 GCF_040412425.1 Macrobrachium rosenbergii
ATATATATATATATATATGTATGATATATATATATATATATATATATATATATATATATATATATATATATATATATATATATATATATATATATATATATATATATATATATATATATATATATATATATATATATATATATATATATATATATATATATATATATATTATATATATATATATATATATATATATATATATATATATATATATATATATATATATATATATATATATATATATATATATATATATATATATTCATATATGTATATATTTATATATGTTTATGTTTATATAACTCTACCCAGGTGGACTTGGTAAAGGGTTGTGGATCCCTGATTGGAGAAATTGCCATCGAAATGAAGGATGAGCCTCTTCTCCAAAGACAAATGTCGGTTGCGCTTTTTGCTTCTGTGGGGTACCGGAAAAAAAGATAATAGTATTTTTGCTGTTGTGTTGACTGTAAAACTGGCCAAATGAACATGGAAGGACAAGCGATAATCAGCCCTTATTCGTAGACCTGTGCACTGCACCGAGGGATGAATTCCTCGGTGTTATTTGTAACACAAAAAATAATTTAAAAAATAAAAAAATCCAGAAATTCCTAAGAGTTCAGGGATATACATTCCTGTTGCTGAAGCCCCGGTGTGTTATCGCCCAAAGGAACGTCCCAATAACCTGAACAATTCGTGATCTCAACCGTACCGCTTAAAGGGGGCGAATCATGTGTAGCTCGACCCTAAAATGGCGATGAAATCTTTGTCATATTCAACCATAACGGGCAGGGAAAAGGAAAGACCTTCGCCACCTGACGAAGGGGAGAAGAAATCTGGAAGGAACATGTCCACATACTGTAGTTCCTTCTTCTCTCGGGAATCGAACACAGTATATATCTCTTGAAATGTGATTGTCTCACACTGTAGAATACGGAGAGAGAGAGAGAGAGAGAATGAATTCCAGAAGAGCAATTGCTACCTGACATTATTCAAGTAGCCCCTAAAAGCTCCTGTTCTGACTGTGGTGGCAACAGCTTCTTTCCAAAGAAACCAATGAGTGCATTCTTCTTCATTAACGTTTTGGCCTCAAAGTACTCTGTGGTCAGAAACGTTTTCTTCTCTATCGTAATTTGCACGAGTAGCGTATTTTTCTAAGTTGTATAATTGAAATGTTATTCACCTTCATATTACCGACTACGTTGTTCAATTTTATCCCCGTGTAGGTGCGTTGATTTTTTTTTTTTTTTTATGTCAATGTGCTCTTCGAATATACAGTATTATCCAGTTAAGTAACATTCCAAATTATTTTCAGATTAGGATATTTGTAGAATTATTTTCCCTATATATGCTGCATCCCAACACATGTCACATTCACCTAGATTAAAATCATGGAATCTGTTATGTAGCTGACAGAAACAGATGAAAGGTACATCACTTGAAATCTTGAAATGGCAATAAAGGCTGCCTTAGGAGTAATACCCTCTTTGTAAATAAACCAAGTGTAAGATTTTGATGGCAAAATAGGAGAAATATCATCAGTTTCTTCGACATGATTGCTGAGGGTAGCAACTCCACATAAAACAAATAAATGGTTGAAAGAAAAGGAAAGAAATGTATACATAGTAAATATTAGTAAAGTACGGAAATAAGTGTGGCAGAATCCTTAGATACAGAAAGAGAAATAATGAAGCTGTAGTAGCCTACATTTCACAAAGACAGATATGTTCAAGTTTTCTCTCGTTTATTGGCCCCAACAAAGTAATATGAAATACAGTACATTTGCTTGATTAACTTTAGAGTAGAGGAAATTTCTGGTACAGAATCTGCACCGACTTTTTCACACTTTTTCAAGCATTATTTTAGGGGAACATATTATGGTACCATAAATAAAGGTATGTATTTTTAAACTGATCTGCTTTTGTCGTTGTATCGGGTAAATATATGGTCACTATTTGTCCACGGAGAGAGAGAGAGAGAGAGAGAGAGAGAGAGAGAGAGAGAGAGAGAGAGAGAGAGAGAGAGAGAGAGAGAGAGAGAGAGAGAGAGAGAAGAATTTTGCAGATGAGATTGAAATTAATTCATTTGATTTCCGGTCCTACTTCCTACTCCTTTTTGTTTCTGTTTCATTAACAGCAACTTCAAGGTTACAGACTTTTCCGGTTCATGGTACTATCTCTTTGCGTCTAACTTTCACGTTTTTCCATCATTTTGCTTTGATCTTACACGTTTCGGGTGCGCCTCTCCATTCCTATGTAGTACCCCCCCCCTCTCTCTCTCTCTCTCTCTCTCTCTCTCTCTCTCTCTCTCTCTCTCCACGAATCCTCAGTTTACCCTTTATGCGGAGTGTTTACATAACAAGTGAGTGCGTTGATTTGTCTCTGAAAGGAAATTCCAGAATGAACCTCTCCTGGGAAGGCTGGAATCCAGGGGTGCGTTCGTTTATGAATGGACTCTGGAGTGTATTTGTGTTTATGTTAAAGTGACGAGTAAAATAGCAGATACAACTTATTTATTTACGTGGTTTCTTTAGGAGTGTGTGTGTGTGTGGAGGGGGGGGTGTTTATATGGGGAAGATGTGTAGTGCATCATTTAACCATCAATTCTAATAGATTATTTGCTCGAAAGTACTACATTATATTTCGTCTGGTTAATATTATTTTTGTGCATAGAGGTTATAATCTTCCAGAATTTTTTACGAGGAAACTGAAAACTATATGAAACTGAGGGTGATTGAGTGTTCATGGCTATACGTGTGAAAAATATTTCAGAAATAATGCTTTTACTACCAGGCAACTGGTCAGATTAACGTGCTGTATTAATATTTGGTTTTCCTTTGTTACAGGGTAAATAGGAAGCTTTCTAACTCTGGAGGGGTAAGGTAAGATAAAGTACCTAACTAAAAGTTTGTGGAGTGTGCATATATTTATTCTCTTCACTTCCTTATCACTGACTGTTAATCTCGAAAGACGTTCTGGGTATTTATGAGAGTCAAAATGAAGATTTTTTTCTTGTCTCGTATGTATGTATGTATGTATGTATGTATGTATATATATATACATATGTATATATATATATATATATATATATATATATATATATATATATATATATATATATGTGTGTGTGTGTGTGTATGATATATGTGTGTATATATACACATACACATATTCAAGCATGTATGATATATGTACGTATACTTTTGTGCAGAGATGTACGTATGTTTGTCATTCTATAAATGTACACAAACACATTCTATATCTTCTCCAAAATTGATCATATGATTTATTTACAGATGTTAAAAAAAAACCTCCAAACGTAATCGTTGTTTCAAAATGTACCTTCCTTTTACCAGTTTTGGACAAAAGTACATTCCCAGAAAAGCATCAGCCCGCTTGTAAAAAGGAATTGAAAATTAAAGTTAAAGCGATGAAAAGTTTTATTGTAGCTCAGTGTAGAAAACAGTGCAATATAAATGGACGGAAGTAAAAATAAAAGAACATTTCCTTTTGATTGCAATGGAAAGTCCTTGATTTTTAATTTTTTTCTTAAAATTACTTCATGGAAAAGTTTTATTACGGCCACATTTAGAGCACATTCAAATTCAAACTGTAATCAATTGGGATCGTATTTGCAAAAATGATTTCATTCTCATTTTTTTTCAAATGTCCAGTAAAATCCTCTACACCTACTGTACATAGTTGGAGCCTTGTTCATGGTATCACCCATTCCATTTCTTACCCGAGGTCCAGTTATAGATAAAGGATCAACTTGTGAGAATTGTAGGATGCTTCAATATCCTTTTTTGTTTTTTAACTGGTTTTGCGCTTGTGTATGTGTATGTGTGTGTACGTGTGTAATTTTCTTTAGGACAGTCTTCTTAGTGAGAGCCTTATATATCTGCACTCTGTCAGCTTTGCAGTGTAATATATTCGTGAAAGTCAAATTTATATTAATTCTGGACGTTGCTCTTTTGTCCATGTTTGTTCGGATCCTTCATTTTTGGGAACGTCTGATTTCCAACTGGGAGATGTGTCGAGACGAGGCAACAGGCTTTACACTTTACACTTCAATCGGACCTATTATGATATTTTGATAAGTAGCAACACTAACAAGCTTTGTGATGCAACGTTTTAAAACTTGTTAAAGCCTCTTGTATGCTTCCAGTGTATCTCGTGTACACACTTTCCAATGTCCTTTTCTATGATAACTTCTTTAGGAGTACACACACACAGATTTGATAGTATTAACAGCTTAAATACAAATAATTAAAACAGGTTATGTCGACCTAAATTCACCACTACCTTGTTAGTGACATCGAGTGATGGATGACCTATCCACGATGATGCCAAACTTCACGGTGAGAACTTTTACCCCAACCTCCTAATATTTCAGAACTTTTGCCTTATGACACATTTTATAGGTAACACCACTGCCTTCCATGTATTTCATCCAGTTTAAACAATGGATGATGGTTCAACCAGAAACCGAGTTCATTTCATTTTGTAAATTCTGTGCTCTTATAGTCATGAAATGAAGGAATCGAAATATTGCATAATGACAGACAGGTCTTTCCTCACGGTTTCACAGACTTCTTATTCTTACGGAAAAAATAATCTGCACTTTGCACTTTTACCCCTCTCTCTGGTATATACATACTGTACATACACAAACATATACGTGTATATATAAAAAAGTTAAGTATATCTTAGTGTAACCAGACCACTGAGCTCATTAACAGCTCTCCTAGAGAGGGCTGGCCCGAAGGATTAGATTTATTTTCCGTGGCTAAGAACCAACTGGCTACCTAGCAACGGGACCTGCAGCTTATTGTGGAATCCGAACCACATTATGACAAGAAATGAATTTCTATCGCCAGAAATAAATTCCTCTAATTCTTCATTGGCCGCTCGGAGAGTCGAACGCTGGGCCAACAGTGTGCCAGCCGATAGCTCTACCACCCCTCCAATGAAGAAACGTATATATATATATATATATATATATATATATATATATATATATATATATATATATATATATATATATATATATATATATATATATATATTTAAAGGACACATATATGCATTTCATAGCTTCAATGCTTTAAGATGTTATTGTGGAAGGTTTGGAGTCAGAGCGAACTAGGGCGAGAGACTTGATGTAAAATCTTTGTATTCAGCAAATAGTTTGATTCCTCAGCTATCTGCGTGAGAAGCTCAGCAATATTGGGGGTCAGATGATCTCCGGAGAGTTATGTATATTCGTGAGTACGTGCGTTACTTTGATCTAGATTATGCCAAAATCTGCCCTAAAAGTGAGTTTGATCGTTCATTAACGTGATAGAACTGCAGTTGTCCAGCCATAGCTTTGGAGAGGATCCAGGCTTTGAAAATCGGCAGATAAGGTAGAGTTTCAAATCTCTGTTTTTATGGGAGAAAATTGAACTTGTGATTTTTACCATGATTTTCTAATCATTATGAACTTTTGAACTGGTGTGGGAGATTTAATATGAATATTCATACCTCTTTTATATTATTATTTTGTTATGTTACGTTTGCCATATCTTGGCTATGCATTTTACACTTTCCATTATTGTGTTTTGCATTTCATATATTTTTGGGAGTTTTCTATCATGTTTAATTCTTTCGACAGATGTCTGTGGACCTGGGAGTTTGAGAAAAAGGACATGCAAGTCATTTGCAATGTCAATCTCTTTATGTGGTAGACTGTTTTTTTTGACATGACTTTAGTTATTGATTTGGGGAGTATGTGAGATTTTGGGGATTTCCAGGCTATTAGCCATAATGAGACTTCTTTAATCAGAAGTGCTTTGCAGTTTAGAGTTTAGTTATCTGACTCGATAATTCATTTATTATGCATTTTAATCTTTGCTTTGTTTTATTCATTTCTTGTTTGGTTATTTGAATAATAAACCTATTTTTGTAGAAATGATTGTGTTTCTTTAAATAGTCCATTTAATTGCTTTGAGAGAATGAGTGAGGTCGGGTGGATGAGCTTCGGAAAACGATGAGAGAGAGAGAGAGAGAGTCGATACACGGAGAGAGAGAGAGTTGAGAGAGAGGGGAAAAAAAGGTGAGTGTTATCATGGGTCGAATCTTCATACGTCTTTTTCCTGAAGAAGATCGTTAGGATTACGCTACGTACACTTTCAAAAAAAGTGTTGAATCTGTTCCTTGTAACATATATATATATATATATATATATATATATATATATATATATATATATATATATATATATATACGTACATACATCCATACATACATTCATTCATATAAATTATATATATAAATAAATAATTCACTCCAACATACTATGTTCATCGCTATAAAAAAAAAGGAAATGATTACTGCCTGCATTTAAATACACAAATATCCTGATTAAATTTCTGTTCAGTGTATATACAGACAACAACACACCATATATATATATATATATATATATATATATATATATATATATATATATATATATATATATATATATATATATATATATATATATATATATATATATATATATATATATATATATATATATATATATTATATATATATGTATACTCAGCAAGAAAAGTGAGGCAAGAAAAGTGAGGATACAGTTTTCATTAGATTTCGTTCATCGAATTTTAATTTTTTTCTTACAGGAAACACATAATCTCGGTAAAGTTACTCTAGAATATGAAAATACAACGTAAATTATATCATATATATTAAATCTGCAAAACAAAAACGTTCTGAAACTTAAAACCACCATGGATGTCCGAAGTAATCAGAATTTCTCAGATGACTTCGTTCATAGAGATCTAAAAGATAGTGTGTGGATATCTCGGTGTAGTACTGTTTATCAGAACGGCAATATTTACTCGTTTTCCGTTATGAACAGGCTTATTATTGCATCATCATACGAGGTAATGATAATTTATTTAATTTTTACACATTCATATTTATATTTCACGGTGTTAAAGGTCAGCTGGAATTAATGGCAGTAAATGATGTGACAGCTAGGGTAGGTTGACCAAATCTATTTAAATCCGCAAGAGCGTTCTCTATGATGTGCGGAGTAGCGGGAAAACACAAGTAACTGGATGTTTCTTGCTAAAACATACGTTGCCTAAAAGAAAAAATAATAAAATGAGTAGCTCTGCATATCTCTCTCTCTCTCTCTCTCTCTCTCTCTCTCTCTCTCTCTCTCTCTCTCTCTCTCTCCATTGCTAAAACATACTATACAAATATAGTATCGCTCTCTCTCTAAAAGAAAAAAAATAATAAAATGAGTAGCTCTGCATATAGGCCTAGGCTTACACAACAGCAACTCTCTCTCTCTCTCTCTCTCTCTCTCTCTCTCTCTCTCTCTCTCTCTCTCTCTCTCTCTCTCTCTCTCTCTCATCATAACATTGCATTCGCTCCTTTATTGTTCCCCATGTTTTTCGTCTGACATTGCTCAAATTTAACTCTTGATTTCATTATGGAAGATCGCGTTTCCGATTACGCAAGCATTCCGTTCATTGTGGTGTCATAAATTCATTTGTATAAGGTTAGTTGGTAGGTTATGTCGAAAAATGTTTATTTTGCTCAGAACTGTCGCTGCAAATTACAACTTGAACGAATACTGTAAAGCTTACCACTGCGTTTAAGTATCAATGATTTCAGAACCGTAGAATGTGATCGAAAGTTATAGGAGGTCAAGCAAAAAGCAAACACGTTAAGACTGAAGCTCCTCCCCCTTCTAAAGTTGCCAGATGTTGCATTAATTAGCAATATATGTCCGAAGATTAAAAAAACTGTATCCTCACTTTCCTTGCCGAGTGTACACTCGGCAAGAAAAGTGAAGATACAGTTTTCTTTAGATTTCGTTCATCGAATTTTATTTTTTTTCTTCAGAAAAAACATAATCTCGGTAAATTTACTCTAGAATATGAAAATACAATGCAAATTATATCATATATGTTAAATCTGCAAAACAAAAACGTTCAGATACTTAAAAACACCAAGCATGTCCGAAGTAATCAGAATTTCTTAGATGACTTCGTTCATAGAGACCTAAAAGATAGTGTGTGGATATCTCGGTGTAGTACTGTTTATCAGAACGGCAATATTTACTCGTTTTCCGTTATGGACAGGCTTATTATTGCATCATCATACGAGGTAATGATAATTTCTTTAATTTTTACACATTCATGTTTGTATTTCACGGTGTTAAAAGTCAACTGGAATTAATGGCAGTAAATGTTGCGACAGCTACGGTAAGTTGACCAAATCTATTTAAATCCGCAAGAGCGCTCTCTCTCTCTCTCTCTCTCTCTCTCTCTCTCTCTCTCTCTCTCTCTCTCTCTCTCCATTGCTAAAACATACTATACAAATATAGTATCGCTCAATCTCTAAAAGAAAAGGAAGTAATGAAATGAGTAGCTGTACATATAGGCCTAGGCTTATACAACAGCCACTCTCTCTCTCTCTCTCTCTCTCTCTCTCTCTCTCTCTCTCTCTCTCTCTCTCTCTCTCTCTCTCTCCATTGCTAAAACATACTATACAAATATAGTATCGCTCAATCTCTAAAAGAAAAAAAAGTAATGAAATGAGTAGCTGTACATATAGGCCTAGGCTTATACAACAGCAACTCTCTCTCTCTCTCTCTCTCTCTCTCTCTCTCTCTCTCTCTCTCTCTCTCTCTCTCTCTCTCTCTCTCCATTGCTAAAACATACTATACAAATATAGTATCGCTCACTCTCTAAAAGAAAAAAAGTAATGAAATGAGTAGCTGTACATATAGGCCTAGGCTTATACAACAGCAACTCTCTCTCTCTCTTTCTCTCTCTCTCTCTCTCTCTCTCTCTCTCTCATCGTAACATTGCATTCGTTCCTTTATTGTTCCCCACTTTTTCCTTTGACATTGCTCAAATTTAACTCTTGATTTCACTATGGAAGATCGCGTTTCCGATTATGCAAGCATTCCGTTCATTGTGGTGTCATAAATTCATTTGTGTAAGGTTAATTGGTAGGTTATGCTCAGAACTGTCGCTGCAAATTACAAGTTGAACGAATACTGTAAAGCTTACTACTGCATTTAAGTATCAATGATGTCAGAATCGTAGAATATGATTGAAAGTTATAGGAGGTCAAGCAAAAAACCGACACACTAAGACTGAAGCTCCTCCCCTTTCTAAAGTTGCCAGATGTCGCATTATTGAGCAATATATGTCCGAAGATTTAAAAAAACTGTATCTTCACTTTTCTTGCCGAGTGTACATAAATGCACACGCACGCACAGTAAATCAAGATAACTAATTTTAATTGCTTGCAGCCAATAATCATTTCCTTTTTTAATAACAATGAAGATTCGTGTTAATTATGTTTTTTCATTAGATCGACAAACACAAGTATATATGTGAAGCTCTTTAGGAATCAAAATTGAAAACAGTGAATGTATATACTGTATGTATGCCAGCAATAACTGGCAGCTCTCATTTAACATTTCAGGATCTTAACTGGCTCAGAGACATAGGTATTTATTGTGCATCGTTTTGTTGCAGTATTATAGGTTTGGAAAATATGATTATCTTCGTATTGAAATCAAATGTTCGAATTCTATTGCCTCTTGAATTTATGCGGAGGGGTGGGGGTGGAGCGGGGGGGCGGGATGAGAGCGAGCAGTCCTGGCATATTTTCCAAGCGCCAAACACGCAGTAGGTGTCGGACGTTGCCCATGATCGCTTTTTTTTAAATAATAAACTTGGTTGTGGACTTTATAACCTAACACCTGACACAGCCATTCAAAAAATAGGAATGTAGAACATTTGCAAACTGCTGCATTGCGTGCTAATTGCATTCTTTTTATGGGTTGATTCTAGAAAATTAAAAAATCGTTCATTGTGATTTGCTAGCAAAAGTTAATTGAAGGCCTATTAAAAAACATGCCAGTAAACAACTTGGCACGGGGCTTGTCATTGCAGAGAAAGGGCCTGTACCCAAAAGGCTGC
>NW_027100727.1:495000-520000 GCF_040412425.1 Macrobrachium rosenbergii
GTATGTAACGGCGCCCGGTAAAAACTGAATTTGGTACCAAGGTATTGTAATATAATTATTGGTTTTTAGTGCACTAAAAATAATATTTACAGTGGTTCTATGCAAATCTAAATTTTCCCTTTTAGGATTTTTTTATGTTGTGTGTTTTATGCTTTATCTTTTGAAGAGTTTTATATGTATATGTGTGTGTTTGCTATGCCTTAATGTTTTGCTTTACATTTTTTTATATTTAATTTTTTTGCAGAGTATATTTCTGTGTCTTTTGTATCCACATTTTTGTTTGATTGATTTAATTGCCTTATTTTGTTTAACACTTGGGAATTAATTTACATGTATTTCCTTTCAATCAAATTTTGTTACTTAACAATTTAAATTTTACTTGAATTAATTTTTGATTAATTAATAAATTAATTTCTGATTTAATTTTGACTGGTGATTAATTCAGATTTAATCCAATTTTGTTTTGTTTTCAAATAATAATAAATTTCCCTGAGACTGTTAATGTCATGTATAATCTTTGAATTTAGAAATAAATTTTTTGTATCTAAAATTGTTATATCAGAGATTCATTCACTTTTGCTTTGAATTAGATATAGAGTGGTAAGTGAGATGTTTCCCTTCAAGTAACTGAAGTGAGCTCAAACCAGGGAAATAAAAATAGGCTTTTATAATGTTATTGGAGTGATGCCCTTTGATTTTACCTCACACCTGTTTTAATGAACTTATTCTGCTTTCTTTCATGATTGATAAGTTTTATAAGGGATCACTGTTGCCTTTAGAGAAATCAGTCATTTTGTATGTGTGATGAGGGTTCAGGTGTCTGGCTGTTGTGAGGTAATTATAATTGTTGGATAAATGGTAAGTTTGGTAATCAAATATCAAGCACTTAAATACCAAGTTTAATTTGAAGATCAGACACTGGGCACTTCGTCACATATATAAATGGTGCCCAAGACCCCGGGAAAACAGATGACAAATATCACTCTGGTTTATACTGGTGGTGTTAGGGGCATATTTTATTAGGAGTGACCATATAGTTGTTTTTGTATTTTATTGTGCTGGATGGTTGTCATATTAAATTGTTGTTTGGGTAACTGAGAGAAATGGCTCTATTCGATGTTCAGGAATTTTTAGCAAACCCCACCATCAAGAGTTATCCGAAATCCTCTGACTAAAGCACAGTGAGGTGGATAGCAGTAGCATGTGGTGGTCAGTGTCTGCCAACATGGTAAAGACACAAATAAAATGCATTGTAATCCAAGCATTGATAGACTCTGGTAAAATAGATGAAGAGTTAGGAGAGGCACAAGAGTTGTTGAACGCGGCTGAGGCAGAACTTATAGATAAACATGAGCAAAAGAAAGAGAAAAGTGATGCAGAAGCAGAGCTTAGACGTATAGGAGCAGAAAGAAATTTGATTAAGCTGAAAATGCAGGCAGAAAGAGAAAGAGAAGACAGAGAAAAACGAGAAAGAAAAGAAAGAGAAGAAGGGAAAGCTGCTGAAGAATTAAGGAAAATAGCAGAAGAAGAAAGAGAGATAGCTAGGCACCTGAGAGAGATGGAAAGGTTGAAAGCCACAGCTGAATTGCCCGTAACACCATCTAACCCTACTCAAGGTAATTCAGACCCTGTATTTGATGTAGTAAGAGTGCAGAAGTTAATTCCAAAGTTTACAGAGGAAGCTCCAGATGAGTTTTTTGATCACTTTGAAAAAGTGGCTGCAGGTATGGGATGGCCAGAGGATAAATGGTCAGTCTTGTTACAGAGTGTTCTCATTGGTAAAGGAAGAAGTGCCTATTTAGCCTTATCAGCTGATCAGTGTAAAGAGTACAAGGTACTGAAACACAGTATGCTACAAGTTTACCAGATGACCCCTGAATATTATAATGAAAGATTCTGATCTTTGAGAAAGGATGACAAGATGACTTTCTTGGATTATGCCTACAAAGTAAGAAGATGTTTTAAACGATGGCTGGAGGCTGCTAAAGTTAAAACATTTTGAATATCTTGAAGAATTAGTTGTTCTTGAACAATATCTTAGGGGAATTCCTGAACACATAAGAGCCTATTTGAGAGAGTGAGAGGTGAACAAACTTGACAAAGCTGCTACACTTAGTGAAGATTATAATATAATCAGTAGCAGAAGGAACTATAATGTCAAGTACCAGAATCAACGCACAGGTTTTAGGTCTCATCCAAATTTCAGGAGCAGATTTAATGGGAATCCTAGAAGTGGTTATACCTAGTCAATGCCGGGTAATATCCCTCAGCAAGCTAATGTAAAATCCTCATATAATAATGTTGCAAGGCAATTACAGAAGCCTAGTGTTGTCTGCTACAAATGTGGAAGAGCAGGACACTTCAGTTGGGAGTGTCATCAGACACATCGGCAGTCCAAACCAGTTGGTTAAGTAGTAAGAGGTGACCAGGTGAAACAGACTACAAAGAGCAGTGTGGGGAGGAGTCAAACTCCAGTGAAGACTGAGACTAAACAAACTGAGTGTTTAGCTACCAGTGGAAATGTACTATAACTTCAAGCAGTGAGTGGCTGAGCAGTTTGGGCTTTTAAGCCCTTCTATCTATGAGGGTACGCTGACAACTCCAGGAGGAGTTATGCAGGTACCAGTCAAGGTGTTACATGATACAGGGAGCAACCATAGTGTGGTAGTCCATGGTGCTCACCCCCCGTTGGAGAAGAATTTCATGGGAGATTCAGTTATTTTGAAGGGTATAGGAGGAGAAGAGGTAACTCCTATATGCTGCCTACACCTATCATGTGAATTACTGACAGGAGATGTTGATTTTGCTGTAAAGGACTCACTGGCTGCTGAAGGTGTACATGTTCTCTTGGGGAGATTAAAGTTAGTAGTGTGCATTTGTTCCTTGTCCTATAGTGACAGATTAAGCCATTGAGGGATTAGTCCTATGGTAGATTTGGAGAAAAATAACCCACCTGTTTCTAAGCTGTGTGACTACTAGGAGTATGAAGATGATATCCCTGTAAGTGAAGAGAGACTGAGTTTACCACTCAGGAAGGATCAAGTGTGAAGGATTGTTGAGCTTAGAAGGGATTGTTCCAGGAAATGATGTTTCCATAATGCTGACCAAGGAGAGGCTTCCCAAGAAGCTGTCGTCCCTGAAAAGGCTCTGAGTAGTAAAAATGTTCCTGAAGATAACAGTGAAACTACAGTAGCTGAGTTAGCAGATATTGAGAGCTCAACCCTTGAAGTTGGTCAGGTGACCAGAGAGAAGCTAATGGAACTGCAGAAGAAGGATGCATCATTAGTCGAGTTGTTTTTCAGAGTTGTTGATCAAGAAGAGATGCAGCAAACTCCTACCTGTTATTATCTGAAGGAAGATTTGCTGACATGGAAGCATAGACCTGCAGATATACCAGATGACGCTGAATGGGGCGAATATCATCAAATTTTGATCCCACGTCCATTGGGAAGCAAGTAGTAGCAGTAGCTCATGAGTCTGGACATGCAGTCAGGAAGACTGTATGGAGATCATGGAAATATTTTTTCTGGCTGGACTACAGATGTTAGCAAGTTCTGTCAGAGTGTCATACCTGCCAGATAGCTGGAAAGCCAAATGAAACCATTCCAGAAAAGTCCCCCTACAACCTATAGAAGTTAGAAGAGGAGAACGCTTTAGCAAGGTGATTATAGATATGGTTGGACCACTGCGAAGACGAAGAAGGTCATGAAAATCTGTGCTATTTGATGTGTCCTGTGACCAAAGATATCCGCAAGGCAGAGATTCCTGTAGAAACATATCTGCCAAGATAGTTGCTTTGAGAAACCAGTAGGTTCTTCTCAAGTTTGGGATACCAGAAATTGTACAAGTGATGGAGGAACCAGTTTGCTTTGAAACTGTTTCAGGATGTGATGTGAACATGTTGGGAGTGAAACAACTTGATTATCCATGGCATATCGCAGAGACTCAGGCCTTAGAAAGGTTTCATCAGACATTGAAAAGTATGCTGACTAAGTATTGTTCGAGTCAGGCAGAGACTGGGATGTTAGTGTACAATGATGCTATTTGAAATTAGGAATGCTTATCAAGAAGGCATGGGTTGTTCACCTAACGAGTTGATTTTTGGTAGAGAAGTAAGAGGACCGTTGAAAATTCTTGTAGGAAACTGGGAAGAAAATCAAGTGGAAGTCCAAGGAGAGTATGTAAAGAAAGAACTTGAGGAAAAGATTGGAAGAGATTAGAAAATTCTCTTTAGAAAATCTGAAACTGAGTGAGAAAATGAAAAAGGAGATATGATAGAAGACTAAGCTAAAGTTTTAGCGTTGGTCAACAGGTGTTAGTGTTTTTACCTGTCAAGGGTACCCTTTTCCAACAAGTTTCGAGAGTCCTTACAAGATAGTGAGAGGTTAAGTGATAGAACTTATGTGACTGAAACACCAGAAAGATGAGGCTGAAAAGGAAAGACCAGTAAACCTCTTAAAGTCTTCCTTCTCAGAAACAAAATGAAACTGTGTCAATAACTTGAACAACTTCAACTACAGAAGATGACGATGGATATGAATTGGGAGCTGAAAGCAAGATGAATAAATCTTCAATTTTGGAAAATTTGGAGGATAAACTGAAACATCTGAGTGTTGAGCAAGTTGGTGAAGTGCGTGAAGTAATTAAAAGTTTCACAGAACTATTTGCAGATGTACCTAGGTGTACTGATCTGACCAAACATGAGATCAAGATCCAATTCAAACAGAAAGCTTATCACCTATCACCTTATCATCGAGATGTTTTGAAGAAAGAAGTTGAATATTTGTTATGGCATGGATTAGCAGAACCCAGTTCAAGTCACTACAGTTCTCTATGTGTGTTAGCAAAGAAACCGGATGGCTCCGTTTAGGATGTACTGATTACAGGAAACTGAATTCCATCAGTGTGGCTGACAATTATCCCTTGCCTCTTATAGATCCAGTTACTTGATGATGTTGGGCAAGCCAAGTTTGTCTCCCAAGATGAACTTGTTGAAGGATACTGTCAAATTGCCTTAGATGAGAATGCTAAGTTGCTGTCAGCTTTTGTTACTCCTTTTGGACTGTATCAGTATACTGTTCTGCCATTTGGATCAAATGCTAGGATCCAAAGAAGGAGTAGGTGTATATCTGGATGACATTGTCATTTACTCTACAACCTGGGGAGAACGTCTGAAGATCCTGAGGAAAGTTTTCAGAAACTAAGGGAAGCAGGACTAACAGTCAACCTAGAGAAGAGTGAGCTTGGGAAAGTGTATTGCAGTATCTTGGGTTTGAAGTTGGGGAAAGGCCTTTTCGCTCCAGTAAATGCTAATGTAGAAGGTATCCGTAAGGCTACCCCACCTACTACTAGAAAACAGCTACAGAGATTTTTGGGCATGGCAGGATTCTATCGACGTTTCTGCCCGAATTTCTCAGCTGTAGTAGCCCCCTTAACAGACTTAACTAGTCCCAAAGCTAAGTTTGTTTGGACTACAGAATGTCAAGAATCCTTTAAGAAGGTAAAGCCAAGACAACTTCAAGACCAAATACTTGAGTTCAGACTTCAATAAGAAATATGTGATACAAGTTGATGCCTCTGACTGTGGAACTGGAACTGTGCTACTTCAAGAAGATGACAGCGAACTTTTGCATCCCGTATGTTTCATGTCTTCGAAATTGAAAAAGCATCCAAAAGTGTTTTCAACAATAGAAAGAAGCCCCAGCCTTAATCACAGCATTGAAAAGTTTGAAGTGCATGTAGACAGACCTAGGAATAGAAGAAATTTTAGTGCTGTCACAGTCACAATCCGCTCACGTTTTTACAGCGGATCAAGAATCCCGCAACCAGATACTCACCTGTTGGTCTCTGTGCTTTAACCCTATAATATTAAAGTACAGCCTATTTCAGGTAAGAACAATGTGGTTGCAGATTACTTATCCTGTTGTGAATCGTTGGATTCAACCCTGGGATAACCAATCTTCTGGGGGGAGGAGTCTTATGCTGTGGTTTTCATAATGCAGTAATCTCCCCTTAATTGTGGAGTGTATGTGTGTATTGTTGTATACTGTATAATTTTGTATTCAGATGTGCAAATGCCATAATAGAGTTAGCGTAAAGTCAATGTGATTAAACCCTGTATGGTTTATAAGGACGATGTGTGGCTGTGGCGTGGAGAGAGACAGAGAGGGGTTGTTCTCTATAAAGACGACCTGTTTAGTCAATATTCAAAACTGCTGAAGTAACGCATTCCTACATGACTTGATCATCTCAGCCAAAACACTGTTGGGTGGAAAATTCTATCACTTATATAGACGCCCATACAGAGGAGTCCATTGAGAGACCATTACCCATGCAGAGAGGAGCTGTGGTCTCTCTCTCTCTCTCTCCCTCTCTCTCTCTCTCTCTCTCGGGACTTTGTATGTCCTGTTGTAACATAATTGATCATTTTCGTGGACAAGGGTCACTCGTTACTTTTAACTGCTTAATTCCTTAGTAAATGTGTCTGAGTCATCTGAACAGTGTATTTTATTGAGTGTGCGTAACGGCACCCGGTAAAAACCGAAGAATTTGGTACCAAGGTATTGTAATATAATTGTGGTTTTAGTGCACTAAAAAATATATTTACATTGGTTCTATCCCAAATCCTAAGAATTTTCACTTTTTAGGATTTTTCATGTTGTGTGTTTTGTATTTATCTTTTGAAGTTATTTATGTATATATATATATATATATATATATATATATATATATATATATATATATATATATATATATATATATATATATATATATATGTGTGTGTGTGTGTGTGTGTGTGTGTGTGTGTTTTTATTATTGTGTGGTGTGTTTGCTATGTCTTAATGTTTTGCTTTACATTTATTGATATTTAATTTTTTTGCAGAGTATATTTCTGTGTCTTTTGTATCCACATTTTTGTTTGGTTGATTTAATTGCCTTATTTTGTTTAACATATGGGAATTAATTTACTTATATTCCTTTCAATCCAAATTTTGTTACTTAACAATTTAAATTTTATTTGAATAATTTTTTTATTAATTAATAAATTAATTTCTGATTTAATTTTGACTGATGATTAATTCAGATTTAATCAATTTTTTTGTTTCAAATAATAATAAATTTCCTAAGGACTATCAATGTCATGTATAATCTTTGAATTTAGAAATAAATTTTTTGTATTTAAAATTGTTATATCAGAGTTTCATTTACTGACACACCAGTACTTTTGAATTAGATATAGAGTGGTAAGTGAGATGTTTTCCTTCAAGTAATTGAAGTGAGCTCGAACCAGGGAATTAAAAATACTTAGAATTTTATAATGTTATTGGAGCGATGCCCTTTGATTTTACTTCACATCTGTTTTAATGAACTTATTCTGCTTTCTTTCATAATTGATAAGTTTTATAAGGGATCACTGTTGCCTTTAGAGAAATCAGTCGTTTTGTATGTGTGATGAGGGTTCAGGTGTCTGGCTGTTGTGAGGTAATTATAATTGTTGGATAAGTGGTAAGTTAGGTAATCAAATATCAAACACTTAGATACCAAGTTTAATTTGAAGATCAGACACTGGACACTTCGTCTAGCTATATATATATATATATATATATATATATATATATATATATATATATATATATATATATATATATATATATATACTCTATATCTAGGATATTCAACTACTTCAACAACGAAAGCAATTTAATAATCTAAATGAAGTCCATTATTAGTCCACAAAAATATATATAAACCATCATTAAGAAATGGAAGGATATGAAAAAGAAAAGTAACATATTTTACCATAATTACTGCAGCGTGCTGCAGCACTTATTATAATAAATTTTTCATTAGTCATAATTTCTTGGTATAATACGCAGTTAAATCGGACAGATAATTAATTTTGCTAATTACATGCAATGACATATATACATTTGACATGCAGAGTTTCCACGTAAAAATGCTCACGTAAACTTTTTGATATTGAAATTACCTGACACTGAATGTGAGGTCTGGTTCCAATTGTGCTGAATGGGACCTCCGAATAACATTTCAATGTCAGAGGAAAAGAAAAGCAATGTTGGTGATGGAAAATATAAACATGGTGTATGATGCCAAAAAAGCTGGTGCACTTTAAGATAAGCGATTAGAAGTTAAGGGCTTCAGCATTTCCAGATTTATATTACAAAATTATATATAATTTCCCTGGTTTCCGTCTAGATATTGAATTTGAAGTACTTAAATGAGTGTTTTTCTGACTATTTATGGTCTTATTTTAACCTTTTCTTATAAAGTGGTATAAAATTAATAAAAATTCATATTCATGCATAAAGATATTACTATTTGTGAATCACGGTGCTTTGTGAAAAGAAATGAAACATGAATAGCATGAATACGAAATAATTCTTCAACTATAAATATATAACGAGTGAAAAATTACAAGAAATTACCCCTCGACATTAAAAATGACCCATACGAAATTTACGAAAATATTCAACGATTTTGCAAGGGCATATAAGATGCAAAGAAGATCCCTCGGGACTACAAATGTCGTTCAGAAATGCACTGCAAGACATTTCATCGGTTTCTGATCGTTGATCTGAGCAAATAAGAAATTAGTCAGAATTCTTTTATTTCATTCAAATAATTCTCCATCACGCGCTAATGAGTTTACTCTCCATCCTCTTTTTTTCTACTTGTAAGGAGTGAGTGATTTTCCAACCGTCTTGAGCATATATATTGCATATGTATTAATCCTCTTGCAGATGTCTTAGAAAGCCAGAAGCGAAACCGACCAGGCTTTCTAGTGTGGCCCGTGTTTCATTTTTTTCGTGGCACACGAACACAGGCACACATACGACTAATGGGACAAGCAACCTCATGTCCTCTTGTAGCCCAAATCCTCAGAAATAAATACAAAAAGGAAGAAAAAATGGACCGGAGTCGACAAACCTAATTCTCAAGGGGAAATATTTCCATAGCTTGGCAGCAAATGGAAAGAAACTGAAATGAAAATGTGGGAAGAGGTTGTCCGGTAGGTACTACGAGTCCACCTAAGGGGATGGGAATGCAATGCGAAAAACCAACTATCACTATGCCTCTATTAATCTAGGCAGTGAATTACGTGAATAGGAGGTAGGATATGGAGCTAGCAACCCCATTCCGGAAAGACCTGCTGGGACAGTATCTTATGCTTTCTAGAGACTCTCCTCTAAAGGGAAAGCCTTATGGTATATATATAATATATAATGCTATAATATAATATATATATATATATATATATATATATATATATATATATATATATATATATATATATATACATATACTGTGTATATATATATATATATATATATATATATATATATATATATATATATATCTCTCTCTTCTTTATGCTATATATATATATATATATATATATATATATATATATATTTGTGTGTGTGTATCCCTAGAAATACACGCACATCCTTATTGTTACTTCCAAATTGAGGTCTGGTTTTTGTTCTAAATAATTAGTACTTCACTTTCCGTTTTCCTTCCACAGTACTGTTAGCTTTACCCGACATTCCTCAGCTGACAGCAAAAGCTTTTCGGAATGTGTAATTGCTCTGGAGTTGGTCGAGATGCTTTGGAAAAAGAGAGATTGCCTACGTGCAGATGTCAGAAAAAAACTGAATAATCTCCTCCCTCCAATGCTGGCATTCTCCCTGCAGTAACAGATGCGGTTTTATGCATGTATGTAGCAGAATTATTCATGACATGTGATCCATTTATAGTTGTGTAATGAATTATATGCATCTATAAACAAGCGACGAAAATTCCCGTTTAATGATTTCTCCTTTCTCCTCTCAGTTCACACACTCCAATATTGCTGCCACAACTCTTAGTTTTCATCTTGATCCTCCTTTCCTTTTAATTACTCCTTATAATCAGTAACAGAAGATTTAGGAATCATATGGGTAGCAATGAATAACGAGAATAAAATCACGAGGAATAAGATCATTATCGAATTACTCCTAAAATTGCAATTATGTTGGATTGAGTTTCCACTCCTCAATGTCGGGGGGCAGGGTCGACATGCACAGATTGTTTCTGCGACTGTATTTAACTTTTATTTTGTCGGCCTTTTGAGGTCTGTTCTCTGATGAATTTCCGCTGTATAAAGACTTGCCTCTATAAGCATATGATGTACTGTTGCTTCTTTTGGAGCTGATTCTGAAATATTTCCTTACTTTTTTCTGTCTTTCTGATAATTTTAGATTTTTTTAAGCCTAATGAAGAAATTCTGTCAAATGCTGCATTTAAAACTGTAGGAGTCATCAAAAATCCGTATTTCATGCCGACAGATCACTGGTATATGAGAAGCAATTTGGGTGACATGAATATGCAGTAATAAAAGAGGAAAGCAGGGACGAATAACAATTTACAAATACGTTCTATTTGTGCTTCATACAAACATTGAAAGGGTAAAAAAGACGAAGTTACTCTTGCGCCTCGAAAAATTTGCAGACCGGAAAAGTATATTAATTTTGAAAACTTTTCCTCTCTTCAAAAGAAAAAAAGCAATGATTTCAGAGCAAGAGCAAAATGTTTGTTTACTTTCCAAAAGTTATCTGAATTGCTTGATCCTGAAATATGATGAGAGATTTCTCGGGAGAGGACAAAGGACAAAAGAAGATGAAGAGAACTTTAAAAGGTTGTTAGATTTGTAAATGTTCAGCCTAGAAGAAATTAGTGCCATAAATGACATTAAATAAGAAACAGGAAAAAGTGAAAACAAGTGAAATCAAGAAAGGAAAAGTTATGATATATTTTGTGGAGAGAGAGAGAGAGAGAGAGAGAGAGAGAGGGGAAACCTTTACAGATTCCAAGGCTAAGGTGGATATTGATATATATATATATATATATATATATATATATATATATATATATATATATATATATATATATATATATATATATATATATGAAACGAACCCGCGTCACTTATAGTCACAAAGGGGTCACGTTGCCGACCTGACCACGAGAAGGAAGTCTATTGCTTCTCATACATACATATACCTGTTGTCTTCAGATATATTTATTAGAGCTAGCATGGGCCATCCTCTGCATCGCCAGGTGGGCAATCGTTTTATTAACTTTTAGACAGAAATATATATGTAGAATCTGCTGGTGACTTTTACCAGACACATATGTAATTGTAATAACAACAATGCCCTCTTAAGATATATATATATATATATATATATATATATATATATATATATATATATATATATACATATATATATACATATATATATACATATATATATATATATATATATATATATATATATATATATATATATATATAGTATATATATACAGTATATATATATATATATATATATATATATATATATATATTATATATATATATATATATATATATATATATATATATAATATATATATATATATATATATATATATAACATATAAACATATATATATATATATATATATATATATATATATATATATATATATATATATATATATATATATATATATATATATATGCTAGGTGTTTCGAAATTAGAGGCCCCCTCCATAACAAATGGAAAGTTATGAAGTTTTCTGCTATAGCCTATCTCTGGGTACCCAATTTTAGGATTTCTGTTAGCTATTTTTCATTGACCATTTCTTGTATTTTCAGACTGAGTGACGGAGTTAGATACAATACGGCTAATGACTCAAAGTAAATCAGATGGATTGACCGAATCTGGGCTATAACCTTCCAGAGGCCAGGGATGCTGGAGCATCCTTCATTCATGTTGCTGAATATTTAAATACATTAAATTAGATGAATCCTTTGTTAAAGAAACTGGAACAAAAATCCATATGACTGTCATAGCAAAACAGGTGAGGAATCTTAAGGCCTGGAAGTCTTTCTCAGGAGTCCAAAAGACATATAGCTGAAGGCTGTGGGTAGACCAGAAGGAGTCTTTTCACGTCAAGTTGGCACTTGAACTAGAAACAAAAGGGAGAAGTTATAATGCTGTATATCATGAGTTGAAAAAATCTGGTATCAAGCCATTTCATGTTATCAGCAAGCCCAACATCACTCAGCAACAGAGAGAAGACTGTGCATGGTTTTGTGGTTCATTTCTTAAAGATTGGGATAAAGCTGATTTTCTCCATGTTGCCACATCAGATGAATTCTTCATTTACACAGTCAGGAAGCCAAATCATAAAAATGACATAATTTGGGCTGCAAAGTTGGATGATATCAGCGATGACGTGCGCTATCGCCAAGTTGTGAAATTTCCTGAATGTTTGGGAATTTTTCTGTTTCACAGCCAAATGGTTGATGTGAATCATCAAAGAAAAGGGCAGTCATGGAATGGCGA
Organism: Macrobrachium rosenbergii; assembly: GCF_040412425.1. NCBI lineage: Eukaryota > Metazoa > Arthropoda > Malacostraca > Decapoda > Palaemonidae > Macrobrachium > Macrobrachium rosenbergii. Next base: position 507,399 of record NW_027100727.1, read on the forward strand.
ATACGTCAGAGAAACTGTGCTTACTGGTGGAGTATTTCCTTTCCTCAAAGATCAAAGTATGTATTTATCTGTTGAAGAAGTCACATTTTTGCATGATAAGGCACCATGTTTCAAGGTTCTTCAGACACAGGAACTGCTTCGAAATAGTAGTATTGGTTTCTCCTCGTCAAGTGAATTTCCAGGTAGCTCCCCTGACCTTAATGTGTGTGAAAACATTGGTAGTATCTTAAAGGCTCGTGTTGAAGCGCACACAGTGAACTATGATGGTATACCAAGCCTCGACGACCTGTGAAGAAAGCTGATCGAAGTGCTCAGAGAAATGAAGTTTGAGTCTCAGTTTTTTTGCGAGTTGCTGAAATCATACCCCTCAAGAATGCAGGCTGTGGTACAGGCAGATGGAGGCCACACAAAATATTAAATACTCAGAGAGAAATTTAAATAAATACCTGTTCTGAATTACTTTTGTTTTTGTCCATATCAATTTTTGGTTTATGCTGTATGGGGGTGCTCTAATTTTGAGAACACGCTATATATATACTGTATATATATATGTATATATATATATATATATATATATATATATATATATATATATATATATATTTATATATATATATATATATATATATATATATATATATATATATATTTATATAAATAAATATGTATATATATATATATATATATTAATTATATATATATATATATATATATATATATATATATATATATATATATATATATATATATATATATATATATATATATATAATTAGAGAAATATATATATATATATATATATATATATATATATATATATATATATATATATATATATATATATATACTCTTTCTATATAACTATATATATATATATATATATGTATATATATACTGTATATATATGGCATGTTTCAGTGGGGGCCCCCTATGCAACAAACTAAAGTGACTATGAGTTTAAGCTAAGCTGTTCAGAACAGTGTTATTATGTTTCTCTCTGAGTATTAATATTTTGATGGCATCCATCTACCTGTAAACAATATATATATATATATATATATATATATATATATATATATACTATATATATATATATATATGTCGTTGTATCAGTAAATTTTCCATAACATTGTCAAATTGTATTTAAATTGCCTATGAAACAAAAATGTGTTTGATTTCGCAATAAGTCTGTTCAGGGGTTATTCAGAGAGCCTGTTCTATTTTTCAGCAAAGTTTGTTACTCTGGTCCATATTTGTTGGTCCTCAGCCGAATTCTGGGCATTTTTGTTGAGTGTTTGGTTTAGGTGAAATGTTCAGGCAGATAATAAAGTTTTGCCTCTTGTGCGGTGAATTTCACTTTTGCTCTTTCAGCTTTTGGTTTGGGACCCAGCCACGTTTTTTTTCTTTTCCTCTTAGTGTTTTATTTGCTACTGCCATTTGGAAGGTAATATCCTGTTTATTTACTTATATATGCTTGAAATACAAAACCAATGTTAACACGTATAACGTTGGTTTTTTTTCCATGTTTTTTTTTGTGTGTAGTACTTTTAGAAATTCCTTCTGTGTGTTTGTTTTACCTGTAACAGTAATGACAGCTCAAAAGTATGTATGTGTACATTTATGACTCACTCAATGGTTTTTTTGAGAAGTATATTTCCTCTGTTTTTATTTCAACCATTTCATTCAAGAGGTTACTGTAGGTCTGCCATTGCACCATAACCTCTGCTCCTTCTTAATGGAATAAAGCGCAGTAGTGATAATAACACAGAAAACTAAACTCTTCTCTACTTCCTTTTGTTGATTCTTCCAGCCATTCTATTCCAAAACGACATGTACCATAACTCTGTCCGTTAATACCCAAAGGCAGTTTTTCAGTCCCGTTCCGCTACCTTAAGTGGAAACGTCCCTGTAATAGAAGCCTCTTCCACTTCTCTTCCCTCTGTCCACTTTATATCTCTCAAATATTCTTCTTTACGACCTGGAAGAACTTGAGTGCAAGCGTAAAAAAATGTGTAAAGGTGCACATTGGAGGGTGTCTATTGATGACAAAGTGAACTCGTACTTTCGTCCATTTGAATCTGTCAGCTCATTTGGCCTGTTCGCATCAAGATTAAAGACATCAGCTCAGATTTCTTTGTGTTATTTTGTTGGCATGGCCTCCATTTTTGGGGAAAGAACATGTCGATTTATGAACACCCAAGCTTTTACCATGTAAAGTAGGTCTTGGGATGAGATGCTGTCAAGTGTCACAGAGACCTAATATAAGTAGTAGCCTCATCAGATGTCTTGTTTACATGAGGAATTTTCCAGTTGTAGATTGGTGAAGAGAATTTGTAAATTAAACATGTAAGAGGAGCTAGATCAGTGGAACGAAAGTGATGCAAGATGGTGAATGGTGCTGTGAGAGCGGTTTCACAGTAGGTGTCAGAGGCGACTGATGTTATGGACGTTTTCTGCACAGAGGGCTTATCAGTTCCCAGCTGTCAAGAGTTTGTTCCTAAATGGCCAACGTTGTTCTTGTCCCTTCAGATCCATTTCATGTTAGAGAAATGTGTCTGGAATGTTGAATATATATATATATATATATATATATATATATATATATATATATTATATATATATATATATATATATATATATATATATATATATATATATATATATATATATATATGTATATATATATATATATATATATATATATATATATATATATATATATATATATATATACACACACACACACACACACACATACACACATATATATATATATATATATATATATATATATATATATATATGTATATATATATATATATATATATACTATACATATTGTCACGTTTTTCTAAGATGGGTTGCTAGCCCTTTGTCTTCATGCCCAGGTTTACAAGCCATCACTTCAACTAGCTCCTGAACATACACAATATATAGGTAAAGCTCAGATGAGGACCTGCATTTACAGGGAGCACCACAGTTCCATTGTGTGTTTGTGTTTCTGTAATGGCAGCGTGTGTGATATCTTTCGATATCTTTCTTCTGCCTCGCAAAAAGATTAGATTGCCAAAGCTGCTTTTTCTGACATTGACAGTAAATGATTTTCTCGTCACAACGTCAGAAATATTATATACTTCCTTGTGTACCCCATCTCTTCGTGCTGGGATCTAATGGCAGCCTCAAGGAATTGATGGACCCCACTGCGGGCAATCAACATATTGCCGTGGGTCGCCGCGGGACGGAATTTCAGAGACAGTGAGCGAGGAAGATTAATCTGCAGAATGACCAAGTAGGTTTCTCTTGCGTTCGTGGTGTCAGGAAGGTTTGGAGAGAACATAACGCATGGCTCTGTTTCTGTCACGCATTTTACGAAGCGTAAAGCTTTCTTCAAAACCTCTTCTGGAAATTAAGGTTCTTTGCCGGTAATTATAAGTGAAAATATTGTTTTTTTAGTTACTAAAGTTCTTTTTACCGGATGTGTGTCATAGAAAATAATGTTGCATTTTGGTTTGTTGAAATGATATTATTATTTCTAAATAATTTCAGGCAAATGAGTTGGCAAAATGATTCAAAGTGCCTAAACATGTGTTAGGATAAATCGTTAAATAATGTATTTTGTGGAATTTTATCACAGAATCTCTAACAAAAAGCCTGAAGTGGGTTACTGACCTACACTTTTAATGTAAACTGTCTTAGTCTGCATTTCCCATGTACAATCCTTCAATTTGCTATATAGTAACCTATTTGAACATAGAAAATTTACATACAGTTTGTCAGAAAATTGTAAAATTTCTTCATGCACTGTTTTTCTATGCATCTTCAGCAAATACAATTTAAGACACCCCTCGTTACCTGTTATTCTTTTTACTAAATAACATCCATAAACCTGACATTTTCGCTTTTAATTTTTGGCTCGGTTTTTTGAGTTGGGTGCAATTGGTTGCCCCAGGGTGTGGAAGCGTTTAGTTTCTTGTTTAATGAATTATGTGAAAAATATGACGGATGGACCTACTCTTGAGAGGAGGAAAAAGAGAGTTAAGTAGATAGAGAGACCACTGAGATGTTAGCCTCTTTGAGAAGGATGAACTTATTTTGCGTGGCTGGGATTCAATTTGGTTATGTAGCATATAGGATATATATATATATATATATCCGAACCATATTATGGCGGTAAATTTCTATCACCAGAAATAAGTTCCTATCTTCATCAATGGCCATATGAACTATAGCCCATCGCCATGTCTCTTATCTGAAAAATGATAACCAGTTTTTCTAACAAAGGGCTATGTTTGGAGGAAACACTCTGTAGTTGATGAGAGAGAGAGAGAGAGAGAGAGAGAGAGAGAGAGATAGAGATATAAGCCTCTTTGAAGCAAAATAAGAAAGATTTTAAAAAATATTTTCATTTGTTAGTCTTCAAAGGATTTTCTATGTATATATATATATATATATATATATATATATATATATATATATATATATATATTTACTTGTATCCTCTCATGTAACAATTCCTCTATTATATATATATATATATATATATATATATAATATATATTATAATATATATCTCCTTCATATATATATTTATATATGACAAGATTTATATATAAATAGGTCATATGATATATTATATTATATATTAATCATATATATATATATAGAGCATATATATATATATATTTCCTTATATATATATTTTTGTTCTTTTGTTTTTGCCAGTTATTACACAAATTTCTTTTATTCAATCATGTATTTGGCCAGATGCCTGAACTCTCATCATTGATGTTCTTGGTACTTTTGTAGGAACAGTATTCTTAACAAAAATTCATTTATCAACACTTCCTAACAGCAAACTAAGTCTTTCAGAATATGCTGTTCAAAAATTAAACTAAAAAATATTTTCCATTCATACTCCATCAAAAACTCTGTTTTGTCTTAATTAGCTTTAGCAAAACTAAAAGAACAAAACATGTTTTCACCACTCAATCAACCTATTCTGGTGATCAATAAATGAAACACTGTTTTTCTAAAATTTAAATAAGTTTTATTTCAAATTCAAAGTTTTATAATTAAATTCACAATTGATTGATTAGCAATTCTTAAAAATTTTTTTCTCGAAAATGTCTTAGGGCTCAATCAATTCTTGAATTAAGCTCAAACAAAACTAATTCAGGATAACTTTATCAGGAATTTAATTAATCACGCAAGGAATTAACTATCAAATTCGGTTGATTTAAAAGAAATATTTTACTCAGCAGATATCAAAATCAAAGGTGGGGCTGTTAAAATTAGAGTACAATGTTAAATGGGAAAATATTCTAAAGATGAAATAAGGGTTACATCACAAACATAAAATGTGAAAATATAAAGGTTGTAAATGTGAAAAAAATAATGCTACACATAAGGTTTATCAATAATGATTTCTCTTGTTCAAAATTTCCTAACTTATCCCTTTGCAAATAAGTAAAATTCATTACCTTGGAATGAAAACCTCTGCTAAAGGCTTGTGATAGTTACACAATACTGGTTTTGCTAATTTTTGCACGTTAAAATAAATAACTGCTAAATTCAATCTCATAAGTTAAATGGTAATTATGTGACCAAACAATAACGTTAACAGTCTCTTTCCAAGAACAGAGAGAGATAGAGAGGGTATCAATTATACTGGTCTCAAGAAATCAGAATGAAATATAATTTAGAATTCAGAAACACAGAAACAATTACATGATGTCATTTAAAGCATTTTTGGTTACGAGATGCCAAAGGTTCTCAGTGTGAGGCACGTCTTTAATGCATTTTGGGTGCAGAGATACTAGAATCTTCGAGTATATTTTGTCATCAGTCTTGGATGTTTTGGATGCATCTTACAAAATTGTCTAATTGATCAAACACATCTATTCTTTCTCTGTTATGTTCCTCAGATGAGCTGGAGCGCATGTAAATAGATGCTAAATTACTCGATCTTGAAGTGCCAGGATGGATTAATCTCATTTGTTTTCAAAACCTGTCATCACTAACCCAAAGTTTTGGCGCTCTTATCTTAACTCTGCCTCTGAAATGACAAGTCTTTGGACACATACGTGTTCTAAGCTTGATGTTTTTCAAGTAATTCGTTCTATCTGCATTTCCATTAAAATTGTATTATCAATTCTAAAGCGTTCTCATTGATTCTTTTGAGATCTGATATCAAATTTAAATTGTACACTTTCAAGTAGTCATTATCATTTACACATAAATAAACATGGGAAAAGAAGTAAATATACTAAAATTTGGAGAATATACTTATTGGCAACATCATGAAAAATATATATATATATGCAATATTCAAATATATATATATATATACGTTTTATAATATATATATATATATATTGTTCAGCTTTATCTTGTTTTATATATATATATATATATATATATATTCCCATTATATATTATATATATGCATTTGCCAATAATATTGCTATTTATATATATTATGCATAATATATATGTATATTCAACATCATATATATATATATTTAACTGCTTATATATGTATATATATATATTATATGTTTTATTTATATATATATATTATATATATATATTATATATATATTATATATATATATATATATATATAGTTATATATGATTCAAATTTATCATATTATATATATATTATATATATATATATATTATATATATATATATATTATATATATATATATTATATTATTATCTATATATATATATATTATATATATCTTCATATATATATAATTTCTCTACTATATATATATTATATATATATATATATATATATATATATTATATATATATATATATATATATATATATATATATATATGCTGTATATATATATATATATATATTATAATATATATATTATATATATATTATATATATATTATATATATATTATATATATATATATTATATATATATATTATATTCATATTAACATATATATTATCATATATATATATTATATCATATATATATATATATTGTTTATATATAAAATATTTATATATATATATATATTATATATTTATCATTACAATATATATATTATTTATATATATTTTTTCACTAATATATTATATTACATATATATATATCATAATTATATATATATATATTATATTATATATATATAAATATAATATTATATATATATCTTTTTATTTATATATATTTTTATATATATTTCATATTGGACTAACAGTTGGGTTTATATATATATTTTCCAGGTATAAAATTATCTATATATATATTGTAACAATCTATATATACCATTAAATGTTTCATTATATTTTTTTTATTACCCTTTCTTAAACTTTCATATATAATATGTATATATGTTTGAACTCACAGGCCTATAATTATAGTGTCTATATCTTGAACCATATTTTTGATTTAGGATAATATATATATAATTTATATATATAAATTATATATATGTATCTATGGCTTTGTCTTAATAATAATGCTAGTTTTATATGCAAGATGAATGAACCATCTTTCTTTAACAATATATAGGTATGCCATCTATATATCTACTATATATCATGTTAATTTCATTAATAACTCACAGTTTTTGTTTGTTTTATCTATACATGCCAGTATTCAATATTTTCATCTCTTATATATTATGTATCATTATCTTCATTGTCCCAATTCTAGGTGTAAATTTAGAAAAAATATATCTTTCTGCTAATATGTTACATATTTCCTTTTTTCATATCGTTAATATATATTTTATATATTGCAGTTATTATTTCTCTTATTTTATTAATCTTTTTTTATATGAATAAAAAATATTTAAATTACGTTTGATATTTTGTATAGTCTTTTCTTCTAGGTTCCATTTTCATTTTCTTTTGATTGTATAATCTTCTGTTCTGCATTTTATCTTACTTTTTAGTTTATCACTTTATAAATTATTTTTCTTTTGTCTTTCTTTTTATCAATTTTCTGGAACAAGAACAAGTTGTCTATTGGATATTATGTGACTGATGTTTACTGTTTTTTCTCTGTATATACCTTTCCTGTATTTCCTCTAATATTTATATATAATATAACATATATATATTTATATACCATACATTCTTACAAATATGTTTTATATTCTTTATATTAGCTGTTTTTATCAATTATTTTACCAGTTTATATTCTTACTATAGAAATTATACCTATTTTCCAAATCCTGTCCCATTTTTCGTCTATATTATTCTCTGTTTTTCATGTGTTTGGATCGGATATATAGCTCTATGACATTATTATCGTAAATATTGGTGTTTATACTATTATAATCTTTAACATATATATCACCTCATTCACAAATACTAGGTCTAAATATGCCCAAATTCTTTGTGTTTAGGTATATTTATTATGCTTATAATGTTATGTTCTATAGCATATCTAATAGCTTTTCAAATTGCCTATTATCTATGGTATAATAAGGTGTGTTAAAATTTTTATATGTATAAATGCAACCACAGTCCCCTATTCGTTCTTTCCATTCTACAATTTAGGAAAGTTAAAGTCTGGATAAGTATAGTGTATCCTTGTATATATTATACATATTTCATGACTTTATATTAATTATTATGTCAAACTCTCTAGTATATATTAGAAAGTATGTATATTACAATGTTTTATTTTTCACTTCAGATCAAATTCTTCCGCTATCGTCTGACATTCTGCTGGTTACTATATTTCTTTGTATATTTTCCTTGATTGGCATCTGTTCCATAAAGTTCTATTATATATAGAATATGAGGTCTTCTATTTTTCTATATATATATATAAGTTTATCATATATTATCTGGTCATCATTATATCTATATAGGATATACCAGGTTTCACTTATATTCCAGTGACGTCCTTATTACCATATATAGGTGTTATGGTGCTTATTAGTTTTACCAGACCACTGAGCTGATTAACGGCTGTTTATAGGCTATATATATTATATGGTAATATATATTAACGTGGCTAAATATATTTTTGTACCTATACAATGTGATTATATGAGGACCTTAATATGATCATATATATATTCATCCACCAGGTATAGGCAGCGCAACACTATCAGGTGAATGGATTCTCTTATCAGCCAGCCGGGGAATCGATAATATATAGCAGGCCTTGGTCCATTGTCCCGATTTTTTCCAAGACTGACATTTCTTATGTTATCCCTACTCTGAGGTTTCTGAGAGACAAGTGGAGAGAGCGAGTAGTCAAGGATTTTTTCATATGGCATTTTCGTCCTCGCTTAAACCAAATAGTTCTAGCCCTTGCTTCCTCCTAACTGTCCGATCTCTATTTCCTCCCAACAAAAATCGAATGATTTCCTTTTTGTTCCTTCCAATCGTATCCCTTTCCGACAAGACTGCCAGAGTGAACCAGGTCATCTGATCTACGTTGAATTAACTGAATAATTATCCCGGTCGATCACAACAAAGGAATAAGATTTTTGTCTTTCGTAATGATACGTTATGGTATTTTTTTTTTTATGAAGAAATATGTTGATCTCATCATCCATTTAAATGGCAACCTTAAATGCATATTAAAAAATTTTAAGTTTTATTTTTTGTTTTTATTTATTGATTAATTTATTGATTTTTAGCAATTTTTAGTGGATATTTTTTTCCTGGTCTTGTCTTTGGGTTCCTCTGCAGTGCTAAGTTCCAAGATTCACTGCTATCAGTGGCCCTAGTGATGGGGGTTTCTGTTCATACTGGAGACGCTCGGTTGATTTAGGAAATAGCCTCCTCAGAAGATAGGAAGAAAAACTTTAAATTAGGAAGACTCTCTTAGAATGAAGAACAGGGAATAATAAGCGAAGATGATGGAAGGAGAATGCGTTGTCTTTGAAGATGTATCCCGGTGGTATAATGTGATAATAAAAATAAGCTAGGAATGATTATATTTAATAATAACCTTTGAAATACTTGCTAAGGCTATGATAAAAGCTTTACTTAGTGTTGCCTTTTTACATGCTTAAGTTAAAATAAACACACACACACATATAATATATATTATATAATAATAATATATATATCTGTACAGCCGAGAGAGAGAAGAGAGAGAGAGCCTAATCAAGGAAACGATATCATTTATGATAAATTTTAAAAATTTAGACTGTATTTACAATATGTATTATTAAATTCTAAAGTAAAAGGCGTAACAGCCCAAAACTTCATGCACTTGATGGTTATATGGATAATGCTGATAGATGGGCAGCGGATGATAAACTCATTTATATCATTTAAGTTTAATCTTTGATCTGTGACTTCTCTGGCTTCATATATTCTTTTGAATAATGTCATTCTTATTTCATTTTGATGTGGGATAATTCACTCCATTAAAAAGAAACTATGATAAAATGATTTATCAGTAATTTTCTTTTTCATCATTATCATTAATTTTGTTCCAGCCATAGGGTTTGTAAAACCGTTCTTGCGCTTTTAGTCTATCTGTTCCATTGAGAATAATTATCAATCTTGGCCTGGAGTTGCCCCCAGAATGTACCCAGTGACCACTTAAACATGATGCCTATTAGTTTCTCATTCACTTGAAACCAGTTTCTTCAATAAATGACTCATTATCTTATCCCTTCCTCATCGTGTTTGACTGTCATCTCCACCTCTTGGCAGCGGCAAAACTCAGCACATTTTTGTAACCTTTTTTTAATACTGACTTTGCATTTCCACAAATAATAACAATGATTTCCATAATATGACGTCAAACAATTGTCTGCTGTGAAGAAGCGTATTTCATTTTAGTGAAACACGTGGCCTTAACTTGTTGCAAATAGATGTTTTTTCTTGAATCTTTCCTGAATTGTTTGAATATATATTATCAAAAAACCATACCTTTATATATATATATACTGTTATATATATATATATTATATATATATATATATTATATATATATATATGCTAAATAGCTGGTATATATATATTCTGTATCCTATCGATAAATGCTCTGGATCCAATATAAATTATTTGGCCGTCTCAGTGTTGTACTTAACTCAAATTCTGAAATTATGTGTAATGTATATAGCGTACGTTATTTTGTTTTCATTTATTGAACAGCAGAGGAATGTAAGTTTTATATTTTCTGTAAGCAAGAATCACCTGAGACACTGTAGAGGTCAGTTCTATGAATACATTAAAAGTAAAGGATTAAGACAGTGATGATATATTTGAGTTTATTTCAAGGTTGAGTTCGATTTGAAAATCATAAAGCGAAGTAACAGTAATTTTACAAGCACATACTTTAGATGGGAATGGAAATGGCTGGAATGATCATTTTACTAAACCTTCTTTTCCATAGTATGATTCCAGGTGTTGGGAACACCTCCAACCTATGCTTTAGAAGTCATTTTTTTCCACAAAATGCTGTGAATCTTATCTTTTGGGAATTGGCTTCATATGCTGTTATCAGATCTGCTTGAATATTGAATATTTTTGATCCATAACAGTTTCTTTATATGTTTTTGGTCTTGTCAGCAATGATAGATATTAATTCATGATTTGAAATATTGCCTGCTTAAAATATGTTACTAAAATAATGATCACGATTACGATCCAGAAGTTAGCATGTACCGTACTTGTCATGCGCAAAGATTTTATTATTTGGCGTAGGTCTTAATTATTATTATTCACAATATTCTTGAGTACTATTGACTTGGTCAAAATATTCCCAGCCTTTTTAGAGAATAACGTTTGAAGACCTTTCTGAACGCCCAGGGCAAGGGCACTTGATAGCATAAGAACGGCTTAATCTAAAAGGTCTCTCTCTCTCTCTCTCTCTCTCTCTCTCTCTCTCTCTCTCTCTCTTTGTTTTACTATTCACGTTTGTTCATATTTTCCCAACCATCCATAAACAACTATGGTTTCTCCCACTTCCACTTTGTCCTCAGTTATATCCCTCGTCTCTTTGGCTCCGCACGCTTCTTCGTTTCTCCTTTTTCTCCATTGTGGAAGGGAAAGGAGATTTGACATGGATCCCTACAAGCCTCAAGGACATGATAATATTATCCTCTCGCATGGATGTTTTTGACATTGCAGCTTCTTTACGACATTTCCCATCTCTTGTCGCTGGCTCCTCCTCCCCCCCACCTTCTCCTTCCCTCCTCCTTCCCTGATCACCCCCACCTCAGTCTTAGAATGAAAACGAAATGCAGTGTCTGTCTTGTGAAATAATGTTGCTTGTGTAATTGAGGATTCACTCTTTTTATATGTTCTTTCGAGTGACAGCCTGGACTCGTTGGGTGTAATTGGACAACTTTCTCATTCAAGTTATTGTTGTTGGTTTTATTTGATTCGATATATTAGGTTTTGCTTTTTTTTCTGACCACATGTTTCTTTTTCGTTTTTTGGTTTGGTCTCCTCCTCGAAAACATTCATGTGGAGGCTTTTATCATAAGGCATTCTTTTGAAAAGGCGATAATGGTAAGTGTTGACACAATTATAAGAATGCACGGGTTTTGCTTAATGATTAGGATGTCCTCTGTACAGTAGATATCAAATGATTTCTAAGGGTTTTTAACTCCCTTTGTTTCTCGACATGTGCCATATA
>NW_027100727.1:525000-542500 GCF_040412425.1 Macrobrachium rosenbergii
CCATTCCAAGGCTTAAGGGTGACTGTCAGTACTTTCGAAAAGTGTGTGGGTGTGTGTGTGTGTGTGCGCGTGTGTGTGTGTTGGCTTGCATACGGGTTGTAATACAGAGTACAGGTGAGAGAGAGATGGGATGCTAACGTCTTATGCACTCTGGAAACCGTGAAGTGCTTTTTCCTTTGACCATTTTTGTTTTTATTTTTCCTGTGTCTTTTTCTTTGTGTCTTTTTCTTTATTTTTGTTTAAAGTCCTCGTGTCCGTTGAATCAAATTCCACTATCTTGTAATTCACCAATGAAAATAGGAGTAATAATATTGCGTTACTCTCTTTCAAATTCTCTCATTTTCGCATGCAGAATTTTCTAAAAATACAGTAGTTACAGTAGTACTGAAACATGGGAAATAACAAACAAAGAAAAAGACAGGGGAAGGATTTTGAGGCACTGGGAGAGAAGAAAAAATAAAAGCTTCAGGTATTATGTTTGGCACATGCTCATAATGAATTCAAAGGATAAACAAAACAGGGACTGGGATTAAAGGAGGCATAATGCCACTTGATTGCAAAGCCTTCCAGGTGTCTCTAAGAGACTGCAAGGATAAAATAGCTAAAAACCAAACAGCGATAAAAGTGGAGATGAATGCTTAGAAGGGGAACTTCAGAAGGGAATTAGAAAACGGCCTTCTCTCTCTCTCTCTCTCTCTCTCTCTCTCACTCTCTCTCTCTCTCTCTCTCTCTCTCTCTCTCTCTCTCTATCTATAATATTAAATTTATCGAATCCATAAGTTTTTTTTATGTTACATCCGTAGCAAGTGAATTTCGTATAATTGTTAGACTATAGCCTCATACCTGTGACTAAAAACTTATTTCTCTACAGATCTGTTCCTTTCAAATGAACGCCTTATTCTTTAGAAACATGAATTTCAAGTCAGTGCCCCTCAGAACTTGTTCTAAATGAATAGGTTCATCTTCTGATTAATAATAATAATAATAATAATAATAATAATAATAATAATAATAATAATAATAATAATAATAATAATACTGTAGTCAAAATATTTAATTCAGTTGAGAATAAGATTTAATTGAACATTCTTATATAGGTAACACCAAGAAGAAAGTGCTGTTGAATGATTATTTATATACATGCATGCATTTATATGTGTGTGTGCAATGTCTGTGTGTGTTTGTGTGTAATTTTCATTTCTTGCGTACGTTTCTTTATTTTTAATTACCGCTTTACTTTATGACCAGTTAACGTTGCTTTGTATTGGTATTCGAATTGTCACTGGGTCCTTTTTTGATATATCTCGCGATTCCAGATTGAGAGAGATTGAAAAACGGGCCAAGCAATTCATGCATGGAATTGCAATTTGCATAAGTCGCAGTCATTGCAGCAGCCTCCACGAGAAAGCATTGAAGCAGATACTCTCGGTCTCACATATATATACGAATATAAGCCGAAGCCAAATTATTTTTGCATTCCACACACACACACACACACACACACACACACACACACACACACACACACACAAACAAACAGCAACAACAACAACAACAACAGCAAACCTCCTCATACAACAAACAAGCAGACAGTTTCCAATTAATAAGGAAGTTGTGTTTTGTAAAAGCTGAGCATAAAAACAACATTGAAAGGGTGATGGATTGTAATGCTCGAGGCAAGAGGTCGGAAATGTAACTGGAACAGTAATCACCTGAGAGAGAGAGAGAGAGAGAGAGAGAGAGAGAGAGAGTATTATTATTATTATTAAAATAGTTTAATCCAGACCACTGAGCTGACCATCAGCTCTCAGGGCTGGCCTGAAGGATTAGGATGGAATGACAAGTCTAGGCTAGAAGCCTAGCACTGGGACCTAATAGGTCACTTGTCAATGATGATAAAACGAAAATGAAAATGAAATTAAAAGCTGTAAAAAGGCATACACTTTCATACTGGAACACACTCACACAATAAATACATTTAAACTCATGCTTCCATACATACTCACTAAAAGGTATATTAAAATTCAAAATAAATTAAGTAAAATCATAAAATTTACTTGTTTTAAAATTCATTATACTGATTGATTTTTTTTTATATTTTTCCAATTAATTTGCAGCTTCTCATGAACATTAAAATGGGTGCTATTGAGAACGTTGAAGATTCTGACAAAATTTCTTCTATCGGTCTATTTCAAAATTTGATAATCGCTGCAGGTTATATTTTGGACATTCACACAGTATATGCTTAACTGTTATCAGCACATTGCAATCTGGGCATTTGGGAAGAGGGCCACATGGACTGTTCATTAAGTGTCCATGTGTCAAACGAGTATGGCCTATTCGAAGACGTGTCAGAATTACTTGTGCTTGTCTCTATCTCTGATATGGTGAACCCCATTTTCCAACATTGGATTTTATCTGTTTTAATTTATTATTTTTTCAGGTTCTTCGCTCCATATATTTTGCCATTTTTTTACAATGACTGTTTTTATATATTTTGTATAGTCACTGATAGGGATGTCTACATTTGTTCTTGTCATGTGGACCGCTTCTTTAGCTGCTTTATCAGCCTCTTCATTTCCCTTAATCCCCACATGGGCAGGGATCCAACATATTTCAATATTTTTTTCCCTTATTATACAATTTATGGAGTGAGAACTTTATATGTTGTACAATATTATTTTTGGGCTTATAGTGAATAGCTTTATTTTGAGTCGCTATAAATTACAAAATTATTATATGAGACTTCTCTAATTATTTTTATGGCTGATACTATTGCACATAACTCAGCTGTAAATACAGAGGCTTTGTCTGGCAAAGAGAACTGATACGTTTTGTTTTGGGATACTGCAGCATATCCCACTCCGTATTGTGATTTAGATCCGTCAGTGTATATTGCGTAATGTGGACCTTTTCGGATTATATGCTCTACTGCATGTTGTCTTTGGTATTCTGGAGTATATGAATGATTTTTTGATAAATATTTCAAGTGTGTACAAATTCTCATTTTATTCATTGTCCAAGGAGGAGGCAATTTTATTATTACAGGTAATTTATATTTATATTTAGCGACTCAAACAATCTTGTAGCTCTAATTGGGAAAGAAGGTGGATGATTGTTTATAAACACATCTCTTAATCCAAATAATTTTTTGGTTGAGAATCATTTGTCTGAATTCTCAGAGCACTCTTCATTGTTACTAGCTCTCTATGGAGAGACAGAGGCAGTTCACCACATTCAACTTGTAAAGATGATGTTGGTGATGATCGAAAAGCTCCTGAACATATTCTAAGACCCTCATTATGAATTGGGTCTACCGTTTTCAGCGTTGCGTCTGATGCCGAGCCATATATTTCACTTCCATAATCAACGATAGACAGCACTGTTGCTTTATACAATAAAGTAAGGGTATGTCTATCGGCTCCCCAAGTAGTGTTTGACAGTTTTTTAATTAGGTTTAATGCTCTTTTACATTTTGATTTCATGTATGTTATGTGGGCTTTCCAGTTCATGTGAGTATCAAATACTAATCCTAAAAATTTTGCTGTTTGGCCAATTGGTATACTATGGTTTCTGATTTTTAAGTCTATTTCTTCTCCTTTTTTCCATTTTTTATTTTTATAAAACATGATTGCTTGGTTTTATCTATGGAAAATTTAAAGCCTACAGATAAAGCCCATTCATCTATTTTTATTATGCTTTTATTAATGATTCGTTCTGCATGTTTTATTCGAGATGCTGAATAATATATGGCAAAATCATCCATATACAGGTTACTTTTAATACCAGTAGGTAGATTTTACTGATATCATTAATTGCTAACGTAAACAGGGTGCCACTAAGGACGCTTCCCTGTGGAACACCATTTTCTAGAGGAAATGTTCTAGACAGAACATCATCAATTCTCACCTGAAAACTGCGATTTGTCAAAAAGTTTTGTATAAACCTAGGTAAATGTCCACAGATGTTGTTGTTTTGTAAAGTTTTTAATATAGCATACCTCCATGTAGTGTCGTATGCTTTTTCAATGTCAAAAAGACAGCTACAGTAATTTGTTTTCGTTCAAAACCTCTTTGTATATGGTCTTCTAAGTTAGATAGGGAATCTAATGTAGATCTGTTACACTGTGACCAAACTGAGTGGGAGTTAAAATTTTATTTTCTCGTATGTGCCATGTTAGTCGAGCATTTACCATTTTTTCTAGTAATTTGCACAAACAACTTGTTAAAGAAATTGGTCTGTAATTGTTTACATTACTGGGATCTTTTCCAGGTTTGGGGATTGAATAATTATAGCTTTACGCCATTCATTAGGAAATAAATTTCTAAGCCATAAGTGGTTATAAAACTCTAACAAGTATGTCTTTGCCAAAGGTGCTAAATGGCATATCATTTCAAAACAAATATTGTCACCTCCAGGGGCAGATTTATTGCTGTTCAACAGAGCAAATTCTAGCTCTTCCATACTAAATTTTCTATTATAATATATATCTTCTACTGTTTCAAAATTTATTGTTATTAATTCTATATTATTTTTCTTAGTTCGGAAATGCTCATCTAAATTTTTGTTGCTACTTACCTTTGCTAAATTTTCACCTATTACATTACTAATTTCTTTAGGATCAAGTATTCTTTTCCCATCTTTTATTATGGCATGTCTAGGTGGTTTAACATGGGTACCATTTATTTTCCTGAATTTTTCCCATATTTTTTTGTATGGGAGTATTTTTAGAGAGATCTGATACATATTTTTTCCATGAAATGATTCTTCCTTGTATTACTTCTCTTTTAAACTTTGCAGATATTTTATTATACAGAGGTTTTAATGTATCAATTTCTAATAATAATATAGTCAGTTTTTGTAAGTTTTCTTCTAATATTGGTAATGTTTTGTTTATTTTACTGAATTTTCTATTCAAATTATTTAAGTCGTCTTCCAATTTGGTGTTTTATTTTATTAATTCTGTTAGTTTTTCAGACCACCATGGGACTTTGTGTTTTGTTGGATGAGATTTGGATTTTGGTATTGCTTTATCAGCTGCATTTGTAATGAAATCAACAAGAAATTCATTAGTTTTATTATGGTCTTTCAAATATTCAAATGGTGGGATATTCTAGTGTGGAATTCATATTGTTCCCAATCTGCTTTATAAATGTTATATTGAGGGACATGTTTGGTGGGGTTATTTTGTAATAAAGAAATTAATATTGGGAAATGATCACTTGTATGCAAGTCATCTCAACTGTATTCCAGTCCAATCTGTCTACTATTTTTGTTGTACATAGAGTTAAGTCAATTGAGGAATATGTTCCATGTGTTTTAGAAAATATGTGCTGATTTCGTCATCATTTATACAGCAAATGTCATATGAATCTATGAATTCTTCTATTTTAATTCCTGCTCTATTTGAGTCTGTACAATTACAGTCCCACATTGGGTTGTGGGCATTAAAATCACCTACTATTAACGTTGGTTCCTTAGTATTATTAAGTAATTCTTTGATTTTGTCAACGTCATAATTTTTATTAGGTTGATTGTACAAATTATGAATTACATAATTATCGTTTTTTATTCGTATTCTAATACTCGATATTTGCAGATCAGTAAATTTTACAGGTACTTTGTCATAACATACTTTGTTATGTACATATATAGCAGTACCTAAATTTCCTTCTTCTTCTCTCTTGATGCAGATGCTAAGGTATATTTACCTATCGTTAATATTGTTTTGTTGACATGTTGTAAACATAATATCATTGGTTCATATTCTTTTAATAACCGTTGTATTTCTCCTCTAGGTGTAATCTGGTCTGTAGACCATTTACGTTCCATTGTATAATATAACTATTGAAAATATTTTTTTATAGCGGTCGGGTTTTACTCTCTTTTTTTGTATTATCAATTTGGAATTTTTCTAATAATTTTCTTACGACATTCATTTGTTTTTCTTTATAATAGACTAAGTGCTCAATGCACATGCACCCTTTTTCATGTTTACTCAAATCTGTGTTTTCTTTTTTCTATATTTCATAAAAATTTTTATAATGTTTGTTAAACCATCTTTTGTTATGTTTTTTGTTATTATTGCACAATTCAATGAAACAATCATTACATCCACAAGTAGTTATCATGTATATTTCTTTTTTCATTTGTTCTCTTGTTCCAATTATTGGAGAAGGAGTAATCTCTTCTCCTTTGACATTATCATTATCATCTATGGTATGATTGTCTTTCACTTCTTCAGTGTTTTGGACATCTGCCTTCATTGGTTTTATTATTATTTTAGGAGATAAAGGTATATTCTTAGCTTGTTTTTGTTTTTGTTCTTTTTTCATCTCCTTTATTTTTGTTTTAACTGATGTTTCTCTAACAATTGTTGGTTTCTTTGTTTTGGGTGGTGTTTTTCCAATGGCCTTTTTTATCTTTAATTTCTGTCTATCTCCCTCTTCTGTTATTTTAGTAGCAGCATCCTCCTGTGTTTCTATTTGCATTAATATTTCAAATGAATTGGATAAAATATTATCCATCTCATTTGTCCCTGTTTCTTTTTTATTACTATTTTATTTTTTATTTCTAAGGCATTAATTTTTTCTTGAGATTTACTTTTCTGTGCTCTGTTATTTCTATTTGTTTCCGTTTTTGTTTCATTTTTGCTTTTGTTATTGAAGAATATGTGTTTCTTAGACGGATCTTAAATTCCTCTCACTTTTAATTCTAATTTAGCCTCTTTTATAGACATCCCAGTTCGTTCTTGCAATATTTTCAACTCTGTATTGTATATATAGTACATACATTCTTTGGATCTTGCATGATGATTTTGCCCACAGTTTATGCACTTTGGTTCACTGCACTTCCATTGTGTGGCATGTTCTTCAGATCCACAATAAGCGCATACAGGTTCATTTTGACAATTTTTTTTGTGTCCATATTTACTGCAATTTTGACATTGCAGTGGCTTTGGGACATATGGTCTCACTTCTCTATTTTGGCCTAAAATTTTTATTTTTTGAGGTAGGTCTTGGCCTTCAAATTTTATTTTTTTTATTTTTAAGTTTGTTTATTCTTTTTTTTACTTGGTACATCATATAGTTCACAATCTTGGATTTTGGGGTATTTTTTTAAGGGAGTCCAATAGCATTTTTTTATCGACTGGTTCGTTATTATTTTCAGGAAGTACAATAGTACCCTGAATACTGTTCATAGTATCATGTTTTTTTATTTTTATATTTATATTATCTATTTTTTTATTGACAAATAATTTTCAGATTGTTTTTTTGTTGTGGTTTCTATAAGCCAAGTCTTTTCTTTTATTTGTCTAAACGACATTTCTGTCGTTGAGTGTCTATTCAATAAAAAATTTTTCAAGTTTTAGGGCTGAATTTTTGGTCAGTTTCCATGGTTAGAAACCTTGACCAACTTCCACTCCCAAAGAGGGAGTCAGAAAGTGAGTCAAGGTTGGGTCAAGACGATATTTACTTTTTTTTGGTTTATTGGTACTGGAGCATATGGTTCCAGTGTGATTACATTTGGATTTTTTTGTTTTTTTCCAAAGAAGGGTTGTCAGATGAGGTTCCAATGGGTCGTCATCTGTGCCGAGTCACTACCATCAAAGGGTCCAGGGTACTCAAATCTTTAATTTCACTTTGTCATAAAGATTTGAGGGAAAAAAAAACCTGTAAACCTGAAAACCTTAAAAGATATCATCAGCCCTTCATGGAGTTTATTCCTCCACTAATGGCACAAGTGAGAACTGACTCCCAAATGTCCGCATCCTACCCTACCCCAAAGGGGATGGCACAACATGATTAGAGTGGCTCAAGTGTAAGCCAACCTGCTTGATAGGACTGAGAGCATTACTAGAATACAATCATCCCCACCCTAATCACATTATGGGCAAACCGGACAGAATGCCGAGAGTCCTATTCCCAGAACTAGACCCCCCTGGAATCCGTGGTCCAGTCCCGTAGAATAGTTCCGCCTGAAAACTCAGGTCCGAACATTATCGGGCAGTTGATGGTCCTGCCACGGTTCTCACTATTTAGCTTCAGATATAAACCCAATCCCAGCTATGATACCTTTTCCTATTTACCAGGTCCAAGAAATTTGTATGAAAGTGAAAATATCCACGCCATTTAAATCGAAAGGTTTGTAGGTGATCCGTCAGTGCCCGGGCTCTTATTCTTCGTAAGAACGAAGAAGAAAAGCCAGGGCCCCTTACCCCCTCACCACGTGAAGGAACCTACTTCGAGGGAGAGAGAGAGAGAGAGAGAGATAAAGAGAGAGTTAGAGAAGATGCTTATTCAGACTGAGAAGATTATGAAGTAAGTCATTGGTCTTTGGATCAGAAAATGTTACTAATTTTCTGTCATTGTTGAGAGTAGAGTTCTTTCCTTCATGAAGACTACCATTGTCGCGGGTATTTTTACATATTGACACCATAATACCTGGTTTAAATTTATATGAATGTCTATTACATGGATGAGAGTTTATCTGCAAGACTTAGATGATTTGCAGTTTAGAGTATTATTATATTTTGATATTTCAGACAGAATACCAAAGAATGAGACGATCTTGACAATCCTGTTTCCTCAGCAACAGCTGAGAGATTATGGTGAGAACAAAACACATGTATAGTTTGGACTTTTCTTTTTGTTTTTTTTTGCAAGTTATGTTTCTGAGAATACTGAAAATATTTCAAAAGCTTATCAATGTCTCAGTTTAAACAATATAAGTTACACTGAGAAATGACAGCACTTAATTCATATTTATGTTAGATTTATAGAAAATATATATATAGATCAGCCCGTGTTTTCATCTGGAATTTAACTTTAGAATACTATCTTCATTAATGATATTTTTCATAGGGTAAGTATGTATATATATATATACTCATGAGAAGTGAACTGTGGTTTGGAATCATAGAAGTTTATGATTACAAAATCCCTAAGAAACTGAACAGTTTCTTAGTATGCAAAGGTATCTATTAGAGGATGATTTATGAATCCACCGATATGTTGTAATTTAAATGAATGGATGTGCTGAAACTTTTATTGTGAAATCTCAGTGTTCAAACCAGACTGCAATCCATCATCGATAAGTAATGACCTTTATATGTTTGTTTAATTAAAGAATTTGCAGTAATACTTTCATCATGACTGAAGGCGTCATTAGCATGACGTTTGCATAGGGGTTTCAGCTTTTATATCATACTTTAGCATTTTGATCAGCCAAAGTGTGAGGCAAGAGTCTATGCTTTACTTTATTTCAACAGTTATTATTATTATCAGACGATCTGAAACGATGATGATCATAATGTTTGTTTAATTTATAGGCAATTTGATTTTAATTTCTTAGGTCAGTTGTTTGTTTATTCTTCTGAAATGTTCATATAAAGGATTTTGTTTAGATAATGAGATTGACACCAAACATCCTCACAATTATTATTGACGACAACAGCATTCTTTTTAATTTCTCTCTCTCTCTCTCTCTCTTCTTAAAGTTCTTTTACTATCAACATAGTTCAAGAAAAACCACTATGGAACAAGTTGGATTTTTCTGAAAACCCTGCATTAATCTTGGTTGGGATCTTGCAAAAACAGTTTATTCTCACAGCCATGAAGAAAATCTTTTCGCGAAGATGTCACATGCGTGCTCCATGATCTCAAACTCTATATGTCATATTTCATTTATGCCACATTTAAAGAAAACTACGTTTCTTAGTAAATCTAAGATAATTCCCAACATATATATCTGTATTGACAGAAGGGAAATCCGTTTGGTCAAACCAGACGCAGACGTCATCAATAAGTACCTGTGTAGTGCTTTAAGACAGTGCGTCATCATACATTAGCATCCGTTTGCATAAACTCAGCGTTCTCCTTTTGCTCAGAGCTGGAGGCAAAGTCACGTAGCCGTGGGAAGTCCTTGGGAACGAGGTCATATGTTTGTTCGTGTGTGTGCATCTTAGTCTTGCTATGTAAAAGTGTGACAGCTTAGATATTAGATCGACATGGGAGATCATCCTGGCAGACCAATTGTATTCTTTTGTAAATAAGTCTTTATACGAAATACAAGAAAAACCACTATGGAGTTTGTCTGAAATCCTGCAGAACATTGGTCTGATCTTCCAAAAACAGTCTTATTCTACAGCCATGGAGAAACTGAAGATGTCATAACCAAACTCTGACTGAGTTCCAAACACAGTCCTTATAACCAAACACCTGGAGGAATTTCTGATGAAATACCTTCATACAACAGTGGTGGGTCACAACAGCGGTCACAACAGAGCTTTCTGGCAGCACACACAACAGCGGTCACAACAGAGCTTTCTGGCAGCACCTCACATGGCGTCTACATTGGTAAACGGAAGCTCGAACGGCGAGATGCCCAAAAACCATAGACAATTGTCATCTTCATAAACATGGTTACAAGCAGACGGAAAGAAAACAATCAACAACGAAAAAGCGAGGAAAACATCTGACCTTCACAACACATCTACCCCAACGCATGGCAGAGAGAGAGAGAAATCTACACAAATCTACGCAACATTGCACATCAACACTCCACGATGTTCCCTGAGGGTTTCTGCAATCAACATTCATCAACATAAGAAGTTCAACATCCACAATAACATCCCTTCGATGACGTGTATCTAGCCAGACGGAAGTTGGACAGCAGAGGAACTCGTCGACCTACTTACCAGAATCCAATAAAAAGCTAAGTACAGCCATTATTTATAACAGTTGGTATATTCATTTACAGTGTTCGGGTCTCGAGTGGCAGGTTGCTGATATAAGGTGAGCAGTGCCGTAGATTAATACCTTTGCCTTGCAGACGTAGCGGTTCCTGATACCTCATTTTTTTTTTTTTTTCATACTTTTGTGTCCTTTTATTTTTTACGCCTGACACATTGTTAACTCTGTTCTTTTTCAGGAAAGTGCATTTATTACTTTTCATTATTGTATTTTATGATGCATTTTTCATAAGTGATGTTATTTTTTAGCGGTTATATGAATCTCGGTTGTTATTTACTTGCGTTCCTGGTTTAGATTTATGAGGTTACGTAGCGGCCGTGTTTATTCATATAGGTTTCAAGATCACTTAGAGAGTAGGCGTGCGGATAGGAAACTTAGTAGGAAAATGACTCCTCCAACCCCAAGTGGGAGCGACCCCACCACTTCCCCACAGAATCCTGTACTTACGGTAGTTAATGCTAGATCGCCAATTGTACCATTCGCAGGTCGTGTCAATGGATTTTTGACGCAGGGTGTCGAATCTTGGATTTCGTCTATAGACGTACACCTCACGGCAAAATCCATTACCAATCCGGCTTTACAATTGCAAGAGGCAAAAGAGTTTCATAGATTTTGCTAAAGGAGATGCAGGTGCATACTTGTGGGGAATATCTTTTAAAGAAACAAACACTTGGGATGGTTTCAAAGCCAATCTGCGTTCCATTTATGGGAGTGAGGATGCATTGGATGAAGTTCTTGCTTTACGCAACATCATAAGACTCACATCTATGACTAATCTGAGTATAGCAGATAAGGCAGCTCTGATAGGAGATAGGCTCGAAGAGTATAAAGGACAGATTGATGGCTCAAGTTGGGTCAATGGTAATCTGCATATCAGTTCCAAATCTGTCTGCAGGTTATTCTATTTAACACTTGTAACAGCAATGTTACCTGAACCTTTGGTTAAGTGTTTTGATGAAAAATTACAATCAGATAGCTCAGAATTAGATATCTATAGGCAAGTTCGGAAACACTTGTCCAAGTGTACAGATCTCGATCCTTCTCTGATTCAGGATTTTACAAAGCAAGAAAACAAAAATCATGCGTCTACATCACCGCAACAGGTTAACTTAGTCACTAATAATCCATCAGCAGTCATTTGTTACAATTGCAAAAACCTGGTCATATGATAAATGAGTGTAGATCACGCTATTGTTCAATCCATAACAGTACGCATCATAAGTATAGTCATTGCAATGCAAGAAAGAAGAATTTAAACAGTAACACAAACATTCAAAACACTGGTAATGACGCTAAAAACGCAACAGTACCATGGGGAAAGAACAAACATTACAAGCAGAACAGTAATGCAGGTCAGAAACAAGTACATTCAAATCGTTCCTCGGGAAAGCCAACTTCAGGCTCAGCAGTTCCAAACAATAAGGCGTCAGTGAATTTTCCGAATGCCGGCGGGCAGACAAACACCACATAGCCAGCTTAAAGGGGAGGAGAGTGATATTGGGTTATCATCACTTTTTGAATCAGATAATAAGTTTAATGTTCTCCAAGATATGTGTGAAGACAAGAATTTTCCAGAAATCGAGGTAGTGTCTCCCAAACATGCAGAGCACGGTCCCGTAGATTTTGCAAAATACACGCTATTATTGGCTCAGAAGAAGTTAGACCCACTTTGCATGCAGTTAGCTTAGAACACAAGCATTTCACCTTGTTTTTTGATTCAGGTAGTCCACGTAATATAATGGATTTACGTACCCATCACCTTTTATTTTCAAGATTTCCCATCGAACGCTCTGATGTTCGTTTGTCAGAATAGGCAATAATGAATTAGATGTAATTGGTACATCTCAGATACAATACAGGTTGGGGCAACGTACTTTTACGGATACCTTTATCATTAGTTGGCAATATTAATATGTACCCAGTAGTTATTATAGGTTATCCATCAATGTCATTACATAACGTAATTTTAACACCCGCAAAACACGGAGTGTTTATAAAAGGAAATTCTATCGGTCTTCACACACATTGAAATCTGTTTTGGATCAGAAGGAGACAGAGAGTAAGAAGATAACGTATATCGAAGAGCCAGTCACTTGTCTCATAAGCGATGATATTGTTACAGCAACCCAACATAACTCTCAGGCACCCGTCCTTGCTGCGTTTGCACAAACCATTGAGCCAAACACACCATCGTATCTCACGGTCAAGGTTAAAAGAAAATTGCCAGGCTCAGAGGTTTTAATTCTTCCTGATACTTTAAAGATCAATGGGCTTTCAGTCACGCAAGCATTATACACAGTAAATTCTGATCATCGGGTTAACATTGAAGTTTTTAATCACTTAAATGCTGCTTTAACAGTACATGAAAATCAACATATTGTCAATATCGAAGCATATAAACATCGAATCCTTACAGTTGCTGAAATTAACTCCACTGAATCAGCAACAGACGAATCTCTTTTTAAAGGTAATTAAAGGCAAAATCGAAGCAGACATCTTAGATAGGGATATAAGAAAGAAATTTTTTGATCTTTTATCCAAATATAGTGATGTTTTTTCTACTAGTACTGGAGCTTTAGGCAAAACGGAAGTCATCGAACATCAAATTCGTTTAAAGGATAAAGACCAGGTCATTTACGTGCCTTCATATCGTCTACCGGCCAAATTTCTGAATGAAATCAATGTTGAGGTAGATAAAATGTTAAAAGAGGGGTTATTAAGAAATCTAACAGCCCTTATAATTTTCCCTTGATAGTAGTACCAAAAAGGATAAAACCTGGAGGATTTGTGTTGACTTTCATAAGCTTAACGACCAAACTATCCCTGATCGTTTCCCAGTACCTTGCACAGATGATATTTTGTCTCTATTAGGACAGAATAAATTTTTACTTCCTTGGACTTACTTAAAGGCTTTCACCAGATACCCTTAGCTAAGGATAGTACCCAGTACACTGCTTTTAGTACAGCTAGAGGTCACTATGAATTCCTACGTATGCCATTTGGGCTACGTTGTGCTCCTATTACGTTCACTAGAATGATCAATATAGTGTTCGGAGATTTACTAGGGAATATTCTCCATGCTTATATGGATGATTTAGTTATATTTTCCAACACCTTGGAGGAGCATTTAAGTAAACTAGAAATAGTCCTTCAAAGGTTAAGAGAACATCATCTAAAAGTAAAAATTTCTAAATGTGAGTTTTTAAAGACGAATTAGTCTATTTGGGTTTCATGGTATCTCGGCAAGGTCTTAAAGTAGTCCATGATAAAATCTCTGCTATTAGTAAATTTCCCGTTCCTACTAATGTTAAAGCCATACAGCAATTTCTCGGGGTTTCGGGTTATTATCGTCGGTTTATCCGAGATTATTCAGTAATAGCAGCTCCTTTAACTGATCTCATAAGGAAGGACGTAACTTTTAAATGGGAATCCCAACATCAAATTGCTTTTGATACCTTGAAAGAAAAAATCAGTTCTGCTCCTATTTTAAAGTTTCCCGATTTTACTAAAGAGTTTATTATTGCAACCGACGCATCAGATCAAGGAGTAGGAGGTGTGTTACTCCAGTGGCATGACAATAAGTTTTTCCCCATTGCTTTTTATTCTCGCAAATTAAAAATGTCAGAGAAGAAATATGCAGTAATAGATAAGGAATGCCTCGCCATTGCTAATTCGTTGGTACATTTTAAATATATAATCTATGGGTATAGTGTCAAGGTTCTAACTGATCACAAGCCCCTTACTGACTTTTTTAAAGGTTTCAATCATAGTCCTAAAAGAACTCGGTGGCACATGATTATCCAGGACTTTGGAGCTAAAATTGGATACTTACCCGGTAAAGCAAACGTAATCGCAGATGCGCTATCTCGTAACCCAGTACCAACACACTCAATACCTTTCGCTGATCTAGAAGAAATTCCAATTCCTTCGCAAGCTATGAAAATTGCTATCGAAAATGGTCAATCGTTAGCCCAAACAACAGAGAATATTACAGATATAGAATGGAATCTAGATTCAGTACGACAAGAACAAATGAAAGATCAGAAATTAAGAGTAATAATAGATGCATTAAATAGGAATCCAGATGATAAGGAATATGTGAAATATACGAATCAATATTTCTTGATTAAGGATAACATTCTATGCCGATCCGTGGCTAGGAGAACCAGGAGTTCAACACAGTTAACTAACGACCAGGTGGTTGTACCTATCACATTAATCCCAATCGTTCTGAAATGGCTTCACAACCATCCTCTGCATGGTCATCCTGGGTTCGAAATAACCTCTCAAAAGGCCAAGTCATTATTTTACTGGTCTACTATGTTAAAAGATATTAAGACATATATTAAAAACTGTGATATATGTTTCCGTCACAAGGGCCATACTAAGAATCCTGTAGGTCTCGGAACTTATCCCGTGCCTAGCAAACCTTTTGAAAGGGTACACCTTGATTTATTGACAGGTTTTACGAGACAGACCGGGGAATAAAAACCTCTTGGTTATCATTGACGCCCTTACACGGTATACTGAATTAATACCACTAAAAAGTAAAACAGCCATTGAGTGCGCTAGGAAGTTTTACGAGTGCTATATATGCAGACATGGAATTCCAAATATAATAATCTCTGACTCAGGTGGAGAATTCAATAATCACTTCCTTAACTCATTGTGCGAAATTCTGCAAATAAAGAAAGTCAATACGATGATATACCATCCTGAATCTAATGGATTGGTAGAACGGGTTAATAGAAAGGTGCTAGACATACTGCGTGTAAACATAGGCGGTATGGACCCAAACTGGGATATTGCAATACCCACCGTGTCCAGTACCCTAAATAACAATTATCATACTTCAATCCGTATGTCTCCCCATGAAGCTGTATATGGGATACCTGCTAGGTCACCTTTTCACATATTATCCCCGACATCTAGTTTATCAGATCCGTTGAAGGATATAATAGATGTTAGCCGAAGTAGATATCAAACACTTTATCAAAACCTCTTACAGGCTCAAGTGTTAATGAAGAATGCACATGATAAAAAGCTAAGGTCACAAAGCCTTACCAAGAAGGAGATATAGTATATGTACAAGTCTATGTTAGAAAAGGGCTAAATTGGAAATTGTTGCCTAAGTTTGAAGGTCCTTTCATAGTTATGGAAGTTTTAATAGGTAACCGACTTAAAATTCGGAATCAGTCCGATTCAACGGATGTTCGAACAGTATCTATCTCTCATGTGAGAGCTTAAGACAATGGTTTGTTATGAAAAAGTTAATTATTGTGTGAATTTTTACATCATTTGGATGATGCGATGTTTTTGTTTCATTATTTACAAGTTATTTTCTTTTACAGGCTCCAACATGAAGCTTGTCAAATTATACCATGCACTATTCCTCTCAATGTTTATCGTAGCTGGGAAGAGTTCTGAAATAACTTTACATCATGGTTCTATAGTAGAGGAAATGAATAATTTCTTTCTAACTGGCAGTAATATAGTTTTAGAAGTCAATATGAACGCCATTTTTACTAGCGAAAATGAAGTAATAACTTTGAAATCAGAATTGACTCTTTTTATCAATCTCTGGCAGACTTGCATAAATCATTCTTAGCTAGCAGTGATCCAACGTCGCCGAATCAAGTCAGTGACACAATTAATATGCTTTTCTGGGAATTAAGAAATAAAACAAGCGAAGCTGAAATCTTGGCTCGTGATTTGCTAATGTGGTCAATACCTCATGACGTTACAGAAAGGCGTAACCCACTTGTTCTAGCGGCATTAAATTTGGTTGGTTCCGTAGCAGGTCTTGGGTTAGGGATTTCAAATCGTTTAAAACTTCGCGATCACGGGGTTAAAATCGAAAATCTGGAACATCAACAAGAGGTATTAGCAGGAGAACTAAACAAACAAATTCAAGCTTTGAACAGCGTAATCAGTAAAGTAAATGAACAGTCACGACGTTTCAATCAGGTTCATGACACTCAAGTTTTGTTAGCAACTTTGATGTATTATCACGCTAAAATTAATCATGTATACTCGAGAGTTTCAAGCTTTATCGAAAAATCAAAAGATTACGTGGAAGCTATAACACTTGCTGCTAAAGGCGTGTTGTCTCCTCATTTGTTACCGATTAAAGATCTTACTCAGATTATCAATAATGCTCACGATAAAATGCGCTATGTTCCAGTAGTAGATTTTCCATAAAGTTGAGTTTTTTATTACAGCTTGATTACAGTTAAAGTTGACCTTGATAAGATCGTAATCGACATTCCTTTCAACCCATCAGACGCGTGGAAAGCGTATAAAATTTCGCCTTTTCCCACGTATGTATCTAACGTCTCGACACCTATTATTAATAATCTGTCAGCTCTAGTATTGGTTTCCGCCAAAAAGGAAGCTTTACGGTAGTCCGAGACCAAGCACTGTTAAATGATTGCCATGATGTTATGAATAATGTAGTGTGCAGGATCGATTTGTTTGAATTCTTAAACATTACGTCATTGAATTCATGCGAATTGGACTTGGTACTTAACAGAACCTCTCCCCATACACATGAACATTGTTTGGCTGGTTTAGTACGGTATCGTGACAATCAGTTTCGTCACAGGCTCGTGAATGGCACGTCATTCGTCTTCTCTGCAGAACCATACATCGTCACTTGCCCAGATGGTACTAGGACAACAGGACACATGTTCGTCGTTAATGATGGCTGCACTGCAACAACGTCGTCACTCTTCATCCGAGCTAGT